>NW_006921768.1:1552406-1568746 GCF_000298275.1 Orycteropus afer afer
TTGGAGACCTCTCGTATCACCCCCACCTGGGTCCCTGTGGCTGACTGTACCTCTGTCTGGCTTCCTGGCTTTTAATCCCCTTTCTCCTGCTCTTCCCACCTGCTACTTTGGGCATCCCTGAGTTGTCTCTCCTCACCTGTAACCCTGGGGCTGGCTGGTAGGAAGATAGTGCCCACCAAAAAAGCTACCTTAGTTTTAATAGTGGACTTGAAACAAGAAATGAGTCATAGGGTTTTACCTAAATCTGAGTGCTTAAAGGGAGGAGCTCTGGTGGCATAGTGGATAAGGCACTTGACTAATAATCAGAAAGTGAGTGGTTCAAGCCCACCAGCCACTCTGCAGAAGGAAGATGGGACAATCTACTTCTGTAAAGATTTACAGTCTTGGAACCCCAGTCGTGGTCACCGTAAGTCAGAAATGACTCAATGGCAATGAGTTTGTTTGTTTGTTTGTTTGATTTTGAGTGCTTCAAACAGCTGGAAGTGAGGCAAGGAGAAGGTCTGTCTATTTATTTGGGTATGCCAGCCTAGCAACTCAGAAAAACATACTTGTCATCTGTAAATATATTTGTTTCCTTTTTTTTTTTTCCTCCCTTTAAATACTTGGTAGATTATTTGAAAAACACCCAATTTATAAGTGCTGAGCTAAAGAGAGAATAGATATATCCTCACCTGAAATTTTTAGCTCACAGAATTACTTAGGCCTAAGGAGCCTGGGAAGGAGTTCTGGTGGTGTAGTGGTTAAGGCATTTAGCTGCTAACATGAAGGTCAGCAGTTCAAACCTACCAGCCACTCCATGGAAGAAAGATGAAGCTGTCTGCTTCTGTAAAGACTTAGAGCCTTGGAAACCCAATGGGAGTCACTATGAGTTGGAATTAACTCCATGGCAGTGAGGTTTTTTTGTTTTTTGGAAGGATCCCAGAAGAGCCAAAGTACAACCTTGAACATATCCCATCTGAATTTAGAGACCATCTCAAGAATGGATTTGATGCATTGAACATTTATGACCAGAGAGCAGATGAACTGTAGGATGACAGCAAGGACATCATACATGAAGAAAGCAAAAAAGTTATTAAAAAGACAAGAAAGAAAGAAAAGAGCAAAATGGATGTCAGAAGAGACTCTGAAACTTACTTTTGAATGCACAGTAACTAAAGTGAAAGGAATAAATGATGAAGTAAAGAGTTGAAAAGAAGAATTCAAAGGGTGGCTTGAGAAGATAAAGCAAAGTATTATAATGAAATATGCAAAGACTTGGAGTTAGGAAGCCAAAAGAGAAGAATATGGTTGGCATTTCTCAAGCTAAAAAATTGAAGAAAAACTCAAGCCTTGAGTTGCAAGACTGAAGGATTCTATGGGCAAAATATTGAATGACACAGGAACCATCAAAAGAAAATGTAAAGAACACACAGAGTCACTATCCAAAAAGAATCGGCTGATATTCACCCGTGTCAGGAGGGAGCATGTGCTCAATAACTGATGGCATTAAAGGAAGAAGTCCAAGCTGCACTGAAGGCATTGGCAAAAAACAAGTCTACAGGAATTGACAAAATATCAATTGAGATATTTGTACAAATGGATGCAACATTGGAAACACTCACTCACCTATGCCAAGATAGCTACCTGGCCAAGCAACTAGAAGAGATCCATTTTTGAGCCCATTCCAAAGAAAAGTGATCAACAGAACGTGGAAATCATCAAAATAAATATTAGTATCACCTACAAGTAAAATTTTGCTGAAAATAATTAAAAAATCAGTATATCCACAGAGAACTGCTAGAAACTCAAGCTGAATTCAGAAAAGGACATGGAACAAGGGATATCATTGTTGATGTCAGATGAACCTTGACTAAAAGCAGAGAATACCAGAAAGATGTTTACCTGTGTTTTATTGGCTATGGAAAAGCATTCAACTGTGTTGATCATAATGAATTTGGATAACATTTTGAAGGATGGGAATTCCAAGATACCTATCTGTGCTCATGCTGAATCTGTACATAGACCAAGAGGCAGTATTCAAATAGAACAAAGGTATACTACACGGTTTCAAATTAGGAAAGGTGCATATCAGTGTTGTATCTTTTCACCATACTCATTCAATCTGTATGCTTTGCAAATAATCCAAGAAATTGAATGACATGAAGAAGAATGTGTCACTAAGATTGGAGGAAGACTCATTAACAACCTGTGGTGTGCAGATGACTTGCTGAAAGTGAAAAGACATAAAGCATTTACTGATGAAGATCAAAGTCTACAACCTAGTATGTTTAAACCTTAAATAAAGAAAACAAAAATTCTCACAACTGGACCAATAAGCAACATCAAGTTAAATGAAGAAAATATTGAAGTTGTCAAGGATGTCATTTTACTTGGATACACAATCAAAGTCCATGGAAGCAGCAGTCAAGAAATCACAGAATGCATTGCATTGGGCAGATCTGATGCAGTAGACCTCTTTAAAGTGTTAAAGAGAAAAGATACCACTTTGAAGACTAAGGTGCACCTGATCCAAGGCGTAGCATTTTTTAATTGTCTCATATACATGAGAAAGCTGGACAATGAATAAGAAAGACAGAAGAAGTATTGATGCATTTGAATTACAGTGTTGATGAAGAATATCAAATGTAGTGTGGAATGAAAAGAACCAGCAAATCTGTCTTGGATGAATTTTGGCCCGAATGCTTAGAAGCAAGCATGGGTAGGTAGGCTTTGTCTCACCTACTTTGGACTTGTTATCAAAAGGGAACAGTAACACAGTGGCAGCAGGAATGGACTCAAATATAGCAACGATGGCTCTGGACTGGGCAGTGTTTCATTCTGTACGTACATGGGGTTGCTATGAGTCAAAACTAATTTGACGGCATCTAACAACAACGACATTAAGGAGCCTTAAAGTAGATTAAGTGCTCAGCTGCTAACTGCAGCTCGAACTCATCAGCTGCTCCATGGGAGAAAGATGTGGCAGTTTACTCCCATAAAAATTAGAGCCTAGGAAACCCTATGAGGCAGTTCTACTCTGTCCTAGAGTCAACTCAACAGCACACAAGGAGCCCTGGTGACACAAAGTTGAAGGACTTGGCTGCTGACAAAAAGGTTGGATTTGAACCTACCCAGTAGCTCCAAGGAAGAAAGACCCAGAGAGCTGATTCTGTAGAGTTTACAGCTTAGGAAATTCTGTGGGGCAGTTCTATGACGTCACATGGGGTTGCTATGAGTCAAAAATCAGTATGACAGCATCCATAACACAGAGGCCAGCAGAGTCCCAGGAAGGGGCTGCTAATCAAAAAGCTGGAGGTTTGAGTCCACGAGAGGTGCCTCAGAAGAAAGATCTGATGAGCTACTTCCAAAAAATCAGTTCTTCCAAACCCTGAGGAGCACAATTCCACTTTGACACACATGGGGTTACCATGAGTTGGAACTCATTCCATGGCAATTGTTTTTCTGTGTGTGTGCATGCGTGTTTGTGTGCATGCATATTTAGAGAGCCCAGCAGTGGAGGCAGGAGGCAGCCAAGCTGAAGACTGAAGGAGAGTTGCTGGAGGGGATGCTGAAGTAGGAGAGCCAGGAAGAGCCATGACCATGGGTTTTTCTCAGCACAAGTTTTCTCTAATTGTCTTCCCATTGTGGCTAGAATAGCCAGTCATCTCTGAATGCACTTAATAGATACTTGATTAATTAAATTGGAGGAAGAAATATACCTTTCCATTAGCGATGCTTGATAACTGTTTTTCATATTCACCAAGAACAGGAAAAAATATATCTAAATTGAAACATATGAGAGTTAGGAAAGATTTAATGAAGATTCCCTAGAGAGAATTTTTCTGACCATCTAGGATTAAGGATTACGAGCTCTGGTAGCATAGTGCCTAAGGCACTTGACTGCTAACCAGAAGGCTGGCGGTTCAAACCCACCAGCCACTCCTCAGAAGGAAGGTTGGGCAATCTACTTCCGTAGTGATACTGCCTCGGAAATTCAAGGAGGGGTCACTATGAGTCGGTTCTGACTCAATGGCACATAACAACAACAACAACAAGGATTAAGGATTAGGAATTTGTGGTATTAAAGAGGGGATCTATTGTGTTATCTATAGATTTTATATAATCATAAAACCATAATACTTCAGAGCTTGTCACTAGTTGTTTTTGAGTTGATTTCTAGAAGGTGTTTTATGAACAATCTACTGATGTTTATCATAGTATTCATTAAAACAATGAAAAACAAAGTTTAATCTAAATGGTTACTGTGATTTCCTAACCATGGAATGTTATATAACAATTAAAACTTGTCCCCAAACTGTAACTGCATTGGAAAAGTATGATATGAGCAGAATAAGAAATTGTCATTAAAATAATGACAATCAAAACCAAAATAACCAAATTCTTTTAAAGTTAAGGAAACTGAAGCTGGATCATTGAAAATTAGATGTGTTTCTCATCTGTCTAGGATTTTACTGAAAGACCCTACTTTTATCCCCCGGTTATTCAAGGTTATTTCCTCTGTGTCTTTTACAGTTTCCTTCCTTCATCTCTCCCATTCCCACCTCCCAAGCTGCAGAATCAATTCTACACCATCTATATTCTTGTAATACTATAGATACACGTTCTTTTTTTAAAAAGTTTTTATTTAAAATATTATATGTAGCATAGTGCCTAAGGCACTTGACTGCTAACCAGAAGGCCGGTGGTTCAAACCCACAAGCCACTCCTCAGAAGGAAGGTTGGGCAATCTACTTCGTAGTGATACTGCCTCGGAAACCCAAGGAGGGGTCCCCATGAGTCGGGTCCGACTTGACGGCACATAACAACAACAGCTTGTTATTTATATTAATATTCTATAGTGCATGCTATTGTGTATAAGATAGGAGTCCTTTGTTACCCGACTTCAAGGGCAGTAAATGCATCTGTCAATGGACTCTCTACACTATCTTATTTGTTTACATACCCACAGCTTCTATTTTGGGAGTTCTTGCAATGCCAGCACTAAGCACAGGGTTCAACAGGAAAATTAGTTAAAGCGAAGGCAGCCAACATGCTAAGGCCCACGCTGTTTGTACCAGCCATGACAGGATGGGATTCTCTCGCCATCTTGTGGTCAATGCATGAGCGTGCAGCAAACCCGTCGCCAGAACGTATAAGCCAGGACCGCCCGCCATCTGCCAGTTTGTAGTACTGTGGTGGCTTGCATGCTGCTGTGATGCCGGAAGCTGTGCCACCAGCATTTTCAGTAGGGTCACCCATGGTGGACAGGTCTCAGCAAAGATTATCGGCTAGAAAGAAAAGCCTGGAAATTTACTTCCAAAAATTAGCCAGTGGAAACTTTATGGACCACAACAGAATTTTGTCTGACTCAATTGCTTTAGATACATCATCAAAAACCAAAATTCCACTGCCATTGAGTCAATTTGAACTCATGGAGACCCCATAAGAAAGAGTAGAACTGCTTCAGAGTGTTTCCAAGGCTGTAAATCTTTATGGAAACTGATTGGCTCATCTTGCTCTTGTGGAGCGGCTAGTGGGTTTGAAGCATCAATTTTTGGTTAGCAGCTCAATGCTTTAACCACTGCATCACCAGAGCTCCTCATGGCTCACGATGACCCCATGTGCATCAGACTGAAGCTGTGCTCCACATGGTTTCCGATGGTGATTTTTCAGAAATAGACCACCAGGCCTTTTCTCTGAGGCAACTCTGGATGGACTTGAGCCATCAACATTTGGATTAGCAAACAGGCATGTTAGCCTTTGTACCATTTAGGGACTTTGAAGACAGAGATAAGCCTCAATAAAATTTACTTCCCTGAGATAGACCCTTTCCTCTGAGACCTTCAAGGAACCAACTGGTGGAAGGCATCTTCCTGAAGCACTGGTGAAGCAATCCAAGAAGGTTCATAAACTGGGTTCTACATACATGTCAACATGTCAACAATACACATACGGCCACCACACAGTTACTGACAAGACCAACAATGAGTTTAACTTGAATTTCTTTTATAAGCCATATATTGACTGTCAGATCCCTCTGAGACAACCACTGTCACCTTGCAGCTCTTCTAGAAAATATCTCTTGGAAGTTACCTACAACTACTTCATTTATTAATGAACCAGTGTAGAGCTAGTGCTTTTGCCTTGTCATTTGGTCATATTTGCTAGCAATATTATAAGGCACTTGACTGCTAACCAGAAGGCTGGCAGTTCAAACCCACCAGCCACTCCTCGGAAGGAAGAAGGGACAATCTAGTTCCATAGTGATACTGCCTCGGAAACCCAAGGAGGGGTCACTATGAGTCGGGTCTGACTCTAGAGCATATAACAACAACAACAATTATAATTCCGAGAAGACTTGGGGAGAGGAAGGGGTTGATAATTCAAGGAAAAGCCAGAGATTATCATCTCATTTGAACCTCACACGTTCTCTGTGAGCTAAGTGGGGAAGATTCTACAGTGTTAAACCCAGGTTTAAGAATAAATAAGTAGTAGATTTACCTGCTGCCTCATTCTGAAAGTGCTAGAATTACTCAACTCTTTCTCATGAAAAGCCTGCATTCCTCACATGTATAATTTTTTGATGGCTGTGCTTTAAAATAGCAGCTCTGGTGGTGCAATGCCAAAGGTACTTGACTGTTAACCAGAAGGCTGGCGGTTCAAACCCACCAGCCACTCCTTAGAAGGAAGCTTGGGCAATCTACTTCTATAGTGATACTGCCTCAGAAATGCAAGGAGGGGTCACTATGAGTCAAATGCAACTTGATCGCAGTGAGTTTGGTTTGGTTTTGGTGTTTTAAAATAAGAACACACATTTTAGTGTGATTCAGTGTTCTGTTTGGTTTTTCCTTCTTTGTTCTTCACACCTGCTAAATAATAATATTGTGGATGGAAACAGAGGCACTGAAAAATCACTAACATGTGTTTTTGCACTTTGAACAGAGAAACAACATAATGGGTTTAATTAAGCTGAGAAGATGTGAAATTGGTCCATTTAAAAGGAATGTTGTTGTTGTTGTTGTTGTTATGTGCCATTGAGTCGACCCCGACTCATAGCGACCCCTCCTTGGGTTTCCAAGGCAGTATCACTACGGAAGTAGGATTGCCCAACCTTCCTTCCGAGGAGTGGCTAGTGGGTTTGAACCGCCAGCCTTCTGGTTAGCAGTCAAGTGCTTTAGCCACTATGCTACCAGAGCTCCCTTTAAAAGGAATACACATTAATAATCTCAACCTATACTACCCTCTTGTGGTCAATTGTATTATCACAAGAATGTAGGTGTGCCAGTGTGAAAGAAGTGCAGACTCGACGGCACATAACAACAACAAATTTGGGGAAAACAGTAGTATGTTTTTAGGTCCCTGAGTGGTACAATTGTGGCGCAGTGGATAAGGCATTTGGCTGCTAACCAGAAGGTCCATGGTTCAAACCCACCAGCAACTCTGCAGGAGGAAGATGAGACCACCAGTGATTCCATGGCAGAAAGGTCTGGTGATCTGTTTCAGTAAGCTTATGGCCAAGAAAATCCTGTGGAACTTTGTTCTACGATGTAACAGATGGGGTCACCACAGCCAGAATTGACTTAAGGACAACAGCACGGTTATAACTGTGGTATAGAACTTAATTCTTTCATTGCCCCTCCACCAGCTATATACATACATATGTGCGAACACACACATACACACTTGTGCACTTGCACGCACACATACAGAGGTCTTTAATTCTAACACCAGGAGAGATGTGAAATGATAATGTCAATCTAACTCTCTAATTTTATAGATGAAGAAACTGAGAACCATAAAAGTGAGCTGACTTGCCCAAAGTCATAATTTTCACTCTGGGGTGGTGATGAAATGTGTTGACTTCAGTTTGAATCCTGGTTCTGCTACTCATGACACTTATGATTGCAGGTTAGTCTTATTTAACTTGGCCAAGCTCTCAGTTTCATCTCCTGTATAATGGAGTGAATGTGAGAGCCTACAGAACATTGGTGTTAGGATTCCTTGAAATGAGCCAGGAAATGTTTTAGTTTTGCACCTGGCCCGATGTAAACACACAGGAGTCGAGGTCCTCACATGATAAACTTCAGTAACCTAGCTGAAATAATAAATGTAAAAATGTGTGACTGAAATTCTCAGTACACAACTCATTTTTTTCTCATATATATTCAGTCCCTGAGTTGCATACTACTTCAACTTGCCCTTTAATATTATGTAAACTTGCCCTCACTTTGAAGCAATTGAACCCTGTTTACAACAAATTCTTCTTCACAATCACCTTCACTTGCTTCACTTTTAAATCATTGAAAAGGCTTTTTCACTAAAACCCACTGTTATTGAGTCCATTCTCATTCACAGTAATCCCCAGTGGGTTTCCAAAGCTATAAATCTTTATGGAAGTAGATTGTCTCATCTTCCTCCTGCAGAGCTGCTGGTGGGTTTGCACCGCCAACCTTCTGGTTAGTAGCCAAATGACTTACCAACTGCACCACCAGAGCTCCATTCTTGCACTAAAATGAGGCTAAGTAAGAATTGTATGCACCTGTTCTGACTCATCTACAAGTTCCACTTAAAGTCACAGGGATGGACCTTGTTCATAATGGGACAACTGCCTGTATTTGATTCTATATTAACAAAAATGTACACATCTGACAAGTTTTCAAACCTTTCAACCTATAAGTACATATTTATACAGGCAAGGCCTTATGTTTTCTTCCTTGCTAATTTCTTAGGAAAAAAGCTCTAAGAACAAAAATTTTGAAGTTCCTTTCTTTGAGCTCTAGTGGCATAGTGCCTAAGGTATTTGACTACTAACCAGAAGGCTGGTGGTTCAAACCTACCAGCCACTTCTCAGAAGGGAGACTAGGCAATGTACTTCCACAGAGATACTTCTTAGGAAACCCAAGGAGGGGTCACTATGAGTCAGAACCCACTCGATGGCAGTGAGTTTGGTCTTTTGGTTTTTATCTTTGAGTAGGAGGAGAAATTGAAGTTGTCAATGATTTCATTCTGCTTGATCAACAATCAACATCCACAGAAGCAGCAGTCAAGAAATCAAATGGCACATTGCATTAGGCAAATCTGCAAAAGACTTCTTTAAAGGTTTAAAAAGCAAAGATGCCACTTTGATAACTAAGGTGCATCTGACCCAAAACAGAATCTTTTCAATCACTCATATGCATGTGGGACTAAGATAATGAAAAAGAAGTCAGAATAATCAATGCATTTGAACTGTGGTGCTGTCAAAAAATACTGAATATGCCATGGACTATCAAAAGAACAAGCAAATGAGTATTAGGAGAAATACAACCAGAATGTTCCTTAGAAGACAGCATGGCAAGACTTTGATTGGCTGACTTAGACACATCATCAGGAAAGACCAATTGTTTGAAAAAGGCATTGTGTTTAGTAAAGTAGTGGGCCAACAATAACAAGGGAAACCCTCAAAGAGATGGATGGACACAATAGCCACAACAATAGACTCAAGCATACAAACAATTATGAAGATGGCAGAAGACTAGACAACACATCATTTTGTTAGCATAAAAAAAAAAAAAAACCACTCACCGCCATTGAGTGGGCTCGACTCATAGCGACTCATCCTTGGGTTTCTGAGGCAGTATCACTACGGAAGAAGATTACCCAATCTTCCTTCCGAGGAGTGGCTGGTGGGTTTGAACCGCCAGCCTTCTAGTTAGTAGTCAAATGTCTTAGGCACTATGCCACCAGAACTCCCTTTGTTAACATAAGTTATATTAATCATGTTATACACATGTCAGAGCTAAATTAATGACAACTAGCAACATATTTGGACAAAAATTTCCATCTTATTTTTTCTTCTATTGCAATTTGGAGCCATGGCATCCAGATTTTTGGATTTCTCAGAAGAAGATATTTCAAAAAAAAAAAAAAAAAAAGTCACCAATGGTATTGTTCCTTTGTATTTTATGAAATCAGACATTTGAAAAATCAGTTTTCCATTACCAAAAGAAACCAAACTCACTGCCATAGAGTTGATTCTGACTCACAATGATCCCCACTGGGTTTCCGAGGTAGTGAATCTTTACGGAAGTAGATTGCCCCGTCTTCCTTCTGCTGAGTGGCTGGTGGGTTTGAACCGCCAAACTTCAGGTTAGCAGGCAATTGCCTTAGGCACAGCGCCACCAGAATTCCTTGTTTCCAATTATGATCATCATAATTTCAAAAAAGAAAGAGTATTTCGACACACACACAAATGTAGGAAAGATGTTATTTCAAAATGAAGAGCAATCCTTTCCATTAAAAAATTTGCTACTTTGAAACTTTCTTGCCAGATGGGCAGCAGCAGCGCACGACCCCTGAGAACCCACTCAGCTAAAGCCAGGGTGGTTAATTGGATCATTTTTCAGGTTAGCCAAAACTGAAGCCATATTGATGTGTGATAAGGTACAGAGTGTAAATGTGGAAATATTTACAGATTTCTCCCTTTCTACAAAAGACTTATTTCTCTCTCCTTGTACTTCCTATAGAAGGTGCATTATTTCTAACTAGAGAGAAGAGCAGAGAGGAAAAGGAAAGAAAAGTACAGAAAAAGAGCTGATGTAAAAATAGCTGAGAATTTTATTGTTGTTTGTGTTTAAACTTGTTTATTATAAAATACAATGCAAGAAGCACATAAAACAAATATGTAGCTTAATGAACTACTATAAGGTAAATGCCCTTGTTATTACCACCTAACTAGAAAGGGAATTTTGCTAGCCACACCAGAACCCCCTCCATGGACCCCATTCAAATCTGAATCCTTTCTTTTCCCCTAAGATTAAACAATGCCCCTATTTTTATAACAATCAGTTCCTTGAAATTTTAAAATAGTTTTATTACTGAAGTGTATATCCCCAAACACTATACATACTTACTCATGCCCATTAAATTTTTTGTTGCTGTTGGGTTTGTTACAGTTTTTCTTTTTAATCTCTAGTTTCTCCCTCTATTCCTCTCTCCACCTTACAATTAATTTGTTGAAGAATTTGAAATCACGTTTACAGCATTTTCTATTTGATCTCATCTATATTATATCCTTTTCTTCATGCTGGGAATCCTGGTTCTCAAGGACATTAAAAAAAGAAAGAAAGAAAGAAAGAAAACCAAATTCACCGCTATCAAGTTGATTTGACTCATAGTGACTCCTCCTTGGGTTTCTGAAGCAGTATCTCTATGGAAGTAGGTTGCCCAATCTTCCTTACGAGGAGTGGGTGGTGGATTTGAACCACCAGCCTTCTGATTAGCAGTCAATTAATCTAATTAGCAGTCAATTAACCTAAGTAGTGCCTTAGGTACTACACCACCAGAGCTCCCCTCAAGGACATAGGGGATGATAAAGCTAGAATGTGCTTTCTACTTTTGTGGCTTAGACAAAGCATACTGTTGTCTCAAACTTTCTCATGGTCAATGCAGCCATGGCCTACAATGTCATTGTGACAGCCGGTCCACACGTGCTGGGCATATCTCTTCACACTAACACTGTCACACTGGGAGCTGTGCCTTGGCTCCTAGGACACAACCCACTCCTGTTTTTCCCTCTTCCTTCCTGACTACTTATAGTCTCCACTACAGGCTTCTCCTGTTCCTGGTTCTGTCCACTGGTACCTAGAGTCCACTCTAGTCTTTATGACTATCCTATGAGGGCATGAAGACACTACCACATTCTTTCTAATGATTTTCTCCAAGTCAAGAATCATCAAGTCTTTCTTTTGTTCTCCATGAGTCATGGTATCCATACACCAGTTCTCATTGCCCTCCCTTGGATGTGTTGCCATTTGCAGATGCCATTCTCAGTGTGCACCAGGCAAAGTTGGTTCTGTCTACCACCTCCATTATACTCTTGCCTTTCTCAATATCTTCCTTCCTAACTTATGATGATTATCCAGAAGCCAATGCCAGCTTTTCTTATAAAGTTGGATCATTCTCAAGGGCAGTTGGATGTTTATCCTGTGGCTTTTGAGTGACTTGTGATGTTTTTACTTTTCCAAGACAGTGGGAGACAAAGCATCATACTAGCTTTATCATTTCTACAAAATTGTCTTTTCTCTTTAGATGTGGCTTGAATTACTTGGGGGCAAAATCATATCTAGCTTTAACTTGTTCAATTGACTTGCTCCCTGGGAATAAGTAGGTGGATTTTTCCTTTAGTTATAATAAAATTGGGTGATTCCTCCCTACTTCTCATGGCTTTAAAGATATGATACCCTAAGATGAAAGACATGTCAAAACCTTGCACATCAGTGCAGATTTGATGATCCCTGGAGTGGCCTATTTACTTTGACAATAAAAGGCTCTGGATGGAATTTCTCATTCTAATGAGCATTTAAAATACATGTATTATTCACAAGACATTGAGAAACTACCACAGATGAAATTTTGCTTAATTACTAATATTTGGTTAAATATTAATATATACATATACTTACACTATACACACGTATGTGTGTGCTTGTGTGTTAAAATAATAATAATAACTAGCATTTATTGAGTACTGGAACCGTGCAAAGAGCATTTCATAAGTCTCTTCGTTATGAGTTGTTGGATTTCTTCTTTATGAGTTTCTGAAGTAGAAAGTATTTATGCACAGTAACGCAATGAGGAAACCAAACATCAAGGAGGTTAAATGAGTGCCCAAGGTCATGTCACCATTGAGTGATAGAATTGGGACAACTATTATACCTAATGCTTCCTCTTATGATTTGTTCTCCAAGGAAGCTTTTCTTTTGAATATAAAACAAAGTTCAGAGGGACACTAAGGCAGACAAAATGTTACATTTACCTATTAAAGAAGTTATTGGGAAATCTGCAGCTAATGGGGCAAAGTATCTTTCATTAGGAAAGGAAGAATTAATAAAATTGGGCAATGTTACCCTCACACCTGTCTCTCCATTGCTTTTTGTGCTGTGTTGGACCCTCAATCCCCTCTCCCACAACTCTTTTGCATTACTGAATAAATTATCATTCATTGTCTGTGAGACTCAGCACTTGTTAGGTGCCTCTGCCTTACAATTAATAATTTCTATGAACATTGTCGCTAAAGACTTGAAGTGCTTGAGTTCAAAAGGAGCACAGCCCAAGTATTTAAGAACTGTTTCCATAAAATAGGAAATGGCTTGTTTTTTCTGAACCTTTTTACTTGAATGGCCTTGAAAAAACTGCAGAGTGTGTAGTTCTTCCCTAATTTAATGAATGGAAAATTATAACTTTTGTTTCCTGATTCTAACCTTCAAGTGTGCTTTCAAAGAAAGGCTCATTGACAATGCCTACATCCATGTATGTGATCCAAAGTTATGTTTCTTCATAAGATCACTGTAAGTTGGGCCTTAAGCCTGGGAGTTCCTCTTGCCAACAAGTCAATTCTGACTCATAGTGACCCTACAGGACAGAGTAGAACTGCCTCATAGGCTTTCTAAGGCTAATGTTTACAGAAGCAGATTACCTCATCTTTCTCCCTTGGAGCAGCTGGTGAGTGCAGAGCAGCTGATGGATTTGAACCAGGGTTTTGAACCAGTTCATTCCTGCTGATCATTGCACTTCCACCCCAGGTATCCTGAAACAGAATCTATAATCACAAGATACCCAGGTGATTCTTATGTATTCTTGAGCATCTATAACCCAAAAACCACTGCCAAAGAGTCAATTCCGACTCATAGTAGCTCCATAGGACAGAGTAGAACTGCCTGCTCCATAGGGTTTCCAAGACTATAAACCTTTACAGAAGCAGACTGCCTCATCTTTCTCCCATGAAGTGGTTGGTGGATTTGAACCATTGACCTTTTGGTTAGCAGCTAAAAGCTTTAACCACTGCAACACAAGAGTGTCTGGGGATCTATACAAGGCTACATTTACAAAAGGTTCATCTATAAAAGCTTACATTGGATGCATATTTTCTGTCTTCTTAATGTTAATGTTAGTGCTATTGGTAGGAGCTCTGGTAGTGCAATGTTTAAGGCATTCAGTTGCTAACCAAAAAGTTGGCAGCTCGAACCCATCAACTGTTCTGCAGAAGAAAGATGAGGCAGTTCACGTCCATAAAGATTTACATCCTTGGAAACCCTATGGAGCTGTTCTACTCTGTCCTATAGGGTCACAATAAGTCAGAATTGACTCAGTGGCAGTGAGTTTGGGTTTGGTGCTGTTGAGTTAAACCTAACACATGGTGAACCCATACACAATGGAACAAAATGCTGCTTGGTCCTGCTTATCCATGTGATTGGTTGTGGATTGAACTGTTGTGATTCATAGGGTTTTCAGTTACAGATTTTGGAAATAGCTCAGGCCTTTCTTCCTGGTCTATCTTAGCCTGGAAGCTTTGCTAAAACCTGTCCAGAATCACAATAAGCAAACTTCCACTGACAGACATGTAGGGGCTGCACATGAGGTTCATTGGCTGGGAATCATATCTGGGTCTCCACCATGCAAGAGGGGAATTCTACCACTGAACCACCACTGCCTCCAATGTCTCATTAATAATAATAATTAATATTCATTGAATATTTATATTGTATGTTATTGTTAGGTGTTGTCGAGTTGGCTCTGACTCATAGCAACCTTGTGTACAACAGAACGAAACACTGTCCGGTCCTGCACCAGTTGCACCATCCTTGCTACACCTGAGCCCGTCATTGTAGGCACTGTGTCAATCTGTCTCGCTGAGGGCCTTCCCCTTTTTCTCTGACCCTCCATTTTACTGAGCATGATATCCTCCAGGAAATGTCCCTTCTGACAACATGACCAAAGTAGGTGAGACAAAGTCTGGCTATTCTCATTTCCAAGGAGCATCTGGCTGCACTTCTTCCAGGACAGCTTTGTTCATTCTTCTGGCAGTCCATGTTATTTTCAGTATTCTTCACCAACACAAAACTCAAAACTATCAACTCTGTTCTTCCTCATTCATTGTCCAGCTTTCACATGCATATGAGTCTTCAAAAAGACACCTTTGCTCTTCAGCACTTTAAAGGGGTCTTTGGCAGCAGATCTGCCCAGTGGAATCCATCATGTGATTTCTTGAATGCTACTTCCATTGGTGTTGATTGTGGGACCAAGTAATATAAAATCTTTGACAACTTCAATCTTTTCTCCATTTATCATGATGCTGCTCATTTGTCTAGTTGTGAGGATTTTCATTTTCTTGATGTTGAGGTGTAATCCAGACTGCAGATTGTAGTCTTTAATCTTCATCAGTAAGTGCTTCAAGCCATCTTCATTTTCAGCAAGCAAGGTTATGTCTTCAACATATCGCAGGTTGTTAATGAGTCTTCCTCTGATTCCTCCAATTTATATTGTATAGATATATGAACAACTCCTATGAGAGAGGTTCATTTGAAAAGATTGCCATGTAGAGATAGCCCCTTACCAAAGTGACACAGAGGGTAAGTGGCATAACATTTGAATGAACTCAGGTGTGTCTGAATCCTCAGCGCTCGTTCCTAGCCATTCTGCATTGCTTCCCCTAACAAGCTGGGCACCTTATAGCTTTTAATATTTATCATTTACCCTTGCCTGATTAGTCAAGGGAAGTATTGTTGTAGAAAAGTTTGGAATTCATAAGCTGCATGAAAAGAGAAAGGGCTTGGTGAGTGAAGTGAGAGGAGAGTGAGAACACTCACTGAGGTTTTTGCAGCTGCACTACTGTTTCTGAGAAGGCAAACATTAGACAGCTTAGCTAGATGAAGTACAGTGGACAAGGGAAAATGCAGGGAAGTAAATGAGAGGTCCGGACATAGGCCAGACCAAGAGTAGTTCATGTTGACTCCTTCTCGGACCTGCTTTCTCATTCCTTGAAATTGTGGGTATTGGTATTTGATCTCTGCTTTTAAAAGCTTGTGCAGTGTGTCAGTCATTTCATTTATTCACTGAGCATGTATCTTGATACGTTGATCAGATGTAGCATACTATGTTTGATTTTAGACTTAGCAAAAGGAATAGAGGGAGCTCTCATGGTATAGTGCCTAAAGCATCTGACTGCTAACCAGAAGGCTGGTGGTTCAAATCCACCAGTGACTCCTCAGAAGGAAGGTTGGGCAATTTACTTCCGTAGTGATACTTCCTTGGAAACCCAACGAAGGATTGCTATGAGTCGGATCTGACTTCACAGCAATGAGTTTTTGTTTCTTTTTTAAAGGAATAGAATATGCCCCAGACATCAAGGAGAACATTATCCAATGGGAATGGTGAGTGAAATGGCAATGTGATGTGGTTATTAAAAAATATGGCTTATGACAAGAACAGATACATGCATGCCCGTGTTCATTGCAGCACTATTTACAATAGCCAAAACATGGAAACAACCTAGATGTCCATCAACTGAGGAATGGATAACCAAACTATGGTACATACACACA
>NW_006921768.1:1569841-1606860 GCF_000298275.1 Orycteropus afer afer
TTATGCACAGGGAGACAGCTCAGGGGGCAGGAGAGTATGGAGGGATGGACACTGGGAAGAGGTAACTATGGGGAGGAAGTAGGAGGGGAGCCGTTGCATTGTGGTAAACTGTGGTCAATGACATGAGACAAAGTATATGTGAACTGCTTTATGGAAAATGAATTTGTTCTGTAAATCTTCACCCAAATCATAATAAATTAAAAAGAAAAACTTAAAAAAATATGGCTTATAGGCTAAAAGGAAATAGTTTTAATCTGATTTCCACACACACGAGCTATATAATTATGGGCAAAACACTTAATTCCTGTAAGCCTCAGTTTCCAGATCCATACAATTTCATGTTTAATGAAAAGAGTAGAAACCCTGTAAAATATGAAACAATGATCTCAATATATTATACGTACTCAATAAGAAACCAGTTGCTGATGAGTTGATTTTGACTCATGGTGATCCCTTGTGTTTCAGGGTAGAAGTATGCCCCATAGGGTTTTTCAATGGCTGATTTTTTGGAAGTAAATTACCAGGTCGGAGGCACCTTTTGCTTAATGAGCACATTAACTTTTTGCACCACCCAGGGACTGCACATGTAGTCAATAAATATTAGCTATTAGTATGATGTAAGGAAATATTTGTCTTTTATTATAAAACATGTTAGATTAGAGGAATATTCTCTAAAAACTAATTCTGCAGAGTCATGAAGATGTCCCACAGCACCATAAGATTTGAGTCAAAACTTAAATGGTTACAAGTTTGACAGGCAAGCAAATGAAGTAGAGAGATATTCTAGACAGAAGCCAACAGCTTGTGCTAAGGCATAGCCATCGAAGAGAGCGAATATGGTGTATTTAGAGATTAGCAAGCCATTTGGGTGGAAGGTAGTGAGTATGGGGAGGTAGCCTGAGGTTTTATTTTCTTACGGCCCTTCCTAAAAAGGGCCATTACTAACAAGTTCCTTGAGATCATGGAATCTCAAAATATCAATGGTAATAATTTTGGGTTAACAAAGAAGATTTATAAAACCATAGAGATTTTCATTTTCCAAAAAGAAAGAAGCATTGTCTACCTGCCAAAAGATTAAATATTTTCCATAGTGAGGGAAAGAAGTTAGTAGAAGGCCAAACGACTATTGCCATAAATATATCTACTAATTGTATTCTTCCAAGTTAGTCATTTTTCTCCGTTTGATTTTTTCCCCAAAAACACAGGGCAAGTTTAAACCTCAGCAAGCAAAAGTGGGAATACCATTGATTCACTGTTCTGCTTCCTGCATTGTTCTTTGGAAGGAGTGTGGCTGTGGGTCTGGTGAAAGTTCCTGTTCTATCTGAACCGCTTCTAGATTGTTTCTCTAAATCTCTAAATCTAAAGATTCTAGCATTTGCAGTGCATCTACTGTAGTTACCACCTTATGCCAGATAGTGCTTTGGATCTCAAATGACTTGCTAATGAAACACCAATTGAGAAGGTAGAAATAAATAAATAAAAAGAAAGAAAATGCTGTGAGGCTAATATAATTTTAGCTCCCAGTACTAAGTGACCTCCTGCCAAGGAACAAGAGTTGCTTCAATTCTCTTGCATTGTTGGTGTCAGTAAGGAAAGGCTGGTTGTTTATCAGCACAAGAATCCACCGTAGTTCTAAAATGAAATTACCTGAAAAATAACAACAATAATAGTAAAAGAGTGAAACTTCAATTAATCAGATGGCTTTAAAGACAGATTTTCTTGTTGAATTTTCAGTGTAATGTAGGGTATATTGAAACTGAAACAACTCAATATAAGTTGTTTTAGCTCTTAGGGCTAAAAATAATTTTGAAATGTGTAGGAACAGCCTTATCAATTCCCTGCTAGGAGGCACAAGTGAATTGCACAAAGCTTCTGGATCACTGTCTCACACATGACAACTGTTTTACCTAACTACGAATCCAAATGGCAAAAGCATAAGCAATCAAGCAGAAGGTCTATGCATTCCAGGACATGTCCAGAAGATGTTTGTATTATCTCGTTCTTGATATGAAGGAGCTCTGATGTCATAGTGCCTAAGGCATTTGACTGGTAACCAGAAGGCAGGTGGTTCAAACCCACAAGCCACTCCTTAGAAGGAGGATTAGGCAATCTACTTCCATAATGATACCACCTCAGAAATCCAAGGCAGCATCACTATGAAGATGCTTTTATTATCCTGTTCTTGATATGATTACAGTAAAGAAGATGATGATAATGATGACTTCTATCTGCTGAGCAATCACTGTGTGCCTGGCTTTGTGCTCCAGTGCTTAATGTATGCCATTTAATCCTGACCACAATCCTGGTGTGGAAATTTGTCTCATATGTTGGCTCTCTGTTCTGAGAGGAGAGTGCGAGAAATGCTTGGCTAGTGGGTCTGACCTCTTGAAGTGAAATTTGGTCATTCTAGGAGTCACTAGGAAGTAAAAAGGGTTACTTATTTATTTTAAATTTTTTCAATATTTTTTTTCTTCTGTTGTTGAAAATATACATAGAACACACACCAATTGAACAATTTCTACATGTGCAATTCAGTGACAGTGATTACATTCTTCAATTGTGCAGCTATTTCATCTTCCTTTTCCAAATTGTGCTTTTGCAAAAGCTCACTGCCCTCTAAGTTTCCTGTCTTTTGATCCCATATATATATATAGCTCTTTAACAGAGCTCAATGCTTAAGGCCGACATTCTTTACTAACTAAGCTAAACTACTGTTTGATATTAAGAAGACTTCAGGCAATATTTTTGGTTTAAGGTTTAAAGGTTATCTCAGGGCAATAGTTTCAGGGATTCACCCAGCTTTCATGGCTCCAGAAAGTATGGAGTCTATGACAATTTGAAATTCTGTTCTGCATTTTCCCTCTTTTGATCTGACCTCTTCTATGGGTTCAACAATGGTAGCCAGGCACCACCCAGTTCTTCTGGTCTCATGGCAAAGAAGATAGTTTTCATGGAGGCAATTAACCACACATTCCATTTCCTCCACCTATTCCTAGATCTCCTGCTTTCTCTGTTACTCCAGGTGAATAGACATGAATTGTTGTCCCTTGGATAGCCACATGTGAGTTTTTAAGATCTCAGGCACTACGCAATGAATTACGAAACAGAACAGAAGCACCAAACATGACATTAGGCCAATTAACTATGATATCCCATAAACATGACCTAAACCTCCAAACCAAGAGATCAAATCCCATGAGATATTTGGTTTTACATAAGTAACCTCAGTAGCTACTCTTTCTTGTTGTTATTGTAAATATATGTAACACACAACTTTCACCAACTCAAATTTTTACAGGTGTACAACTTATTGACATCAATTACATTAACCAACTGTGTAGCACTTATCCTTTAACAGTGGGAATTTCCCATCTCTGGTAACCACTAATAAACTTTGGTCTTTATACATTTATCTGTTCTCTAGTAGCATAGTGCCTAAGGCATTTGACTGCTAACCGGACCAGCCACTCCTCAGAAAGAAGACTGGGCAATCTACTTCCACAGAGATACTGCCTGGGAAGCCCCAGGAGGGGTCACTATGAGTCAGAACCAACTTGATGACAGTAAGTTTGGTTTTGGTTTTTGTTTTGGTCTTTTTATAAAAGTGAGGTAATAAATATTTTTTCTTTTGAGATTGACTTATTTCAGTTAGCATAATGTCTTCAAGCTCCATTCATGTTGTGGCACATATCAAGATTTCATATTTCTTTCTGGAAAAAGGGTAATGTATAAGGCACACTTGAAAATCATCTCACCATCCTAGGCCACCAATCAGACCCCAGATTCTGCTTTTCAGCTCCAAGTCAATAAGCTTATCACATAATGAGTAAATGTTACACTTAATACCTTACAATCTTATTTCATTTGGCACATGTGATACATAGATTACACTATTGAATAAAATTGGTAGAGATTTTTTTTTTTTTTTTTTTTTGCAGCAGGGGGCAGTCTGTGCCTACGAAAGGAAAAAGATTGGCCATTCACAGATCTCAAAACAATGCTGATCTTTCTTCTACCTTCTGTTTGATATATTTTCCTGAAAACTCATTTCCCAAATTTAAAATTAAGTGTTAGATGAGTGGTGGAAAAGTATTTTTTAAAAATACTACTTTTGATGAAATAGAGCCTGCTATGGAGCTCTTCCCCTAGAAAATGATTTTCTAGTATTAGTGATTAATAAACCTTATTTTACTTTTGTAAACTATAGACTCTAGACTTTTGTCAACCATGGAAATTTCAAACTTAGAAAATCACAGAAGACAATAGAACAGATAAGAGCACCTACAACTCAGAGATAGGAAGCAAAGTATATTTAATTTTAATATACTAATTGAATACTTCCATTTCCTAAGCACTTTGAAATTTGTCATATATACTAGCAAAATCTGAATGGCAGTGATGAGTGAAGGAGACAAGAAATTCTGACAATGAAGTGTCAGAAGTTTGGAGCTGTCATCTGCACGAATCTCTAACTCACTGAACAATCTTGAAACCATTACTTTCCCACTATAATAAAGAATATTGTTGAGTCAGACAATGCGGGTTTCAAACTTGATTCTATCTGCTCACTTTATATAACTTGCCATGGGCAAGTTATTCAATCTCTCCAAGCCTAATTCCTCATCTATGAAATATGGATTATAATAACTGTATCTACCTTATAGGGTGATGATAAAGATTCACATGCAAAATTTAGCAGTGAGTTGGGCACAATTAATGTGCTTGACAAGTAATCATGTTGATTATTAATCTCCTTGGGCTTCATTCAGCTTCATCATGTTTGAAATGAAGGGGTTAGAAGAAATTTCTAGGTCCACTGTCAATAGGAAATAGTAAGTTCATGTGTATTTAAACTTTTATTGCTAATTCTCTGGTAGAGCCAAAGGTATTGGATCAGAGAGAAGCCTATACTCTCAGCATCAGGCACCATAAGACACATTGGTAGTACGTGGTATGAACCTGTGTTTTCTGGTTTGTGGTAAAATATCTTCAAGGCCTAAAGCTGATGGTTTTCACTGTATCGTGTTGTTTCTTGTATATTTCTTCCCAGTTCATTTAAGGTTGAGGATTATATCATATTTTTATGTTTATCTCAATTCAGTTATTAGGTGCCTAAAATATGCAAGACACTATGGGGAAGAGAAAGATGAATGAGATATAAATTCTTCTTATTGTGAGACTATAACCTAGTACAGGAAGATAAGACAAAAATCCAAAATGCAAGATAACAAGTGGCAAATGTCATACTGTAGATACATTTTACCCCGAGTGGACAGAGAGAAATACCAATTAAGACAAGATATAAGCGAACCTTCAAAGATGGATAGAATTTGGGTAGGATGAATAGTGAAGGCATGAGAGTAAGGGTGGGAACATTCTAACTAGGGAGAAGAGCTTAAAATTGGAAAGAGCAAGTTGTGGTCTCAACTGATCAAAGCAGGTATTTCAGGATGGGTGTAGCAAGAGATAGGATTGAAAAGATAAATTGGGGCCAAACTGTAAAGGACTGTGAATATCAAGTTAAGAATGTGAAACTTTATAAGGTATGATGAGATCAGAACAATGTTTAGATGGCAGTAAGGAGAATGGAGCGCTGGTGGCCTAGTGCCTAAGGCACTTGACTGCTAACCAGAAGGCTAGCGGCTCAAACCCACCAGCCACTCCTCAGAAGGAAGATGGGGCAATCTACTTCTGTAGTGATACTGGCTGGGAAACCCAAGGAGGGGTTGCTATGAGTTGGGGCCAACTCGACGGCACATAACAAGAACAACAACAACAAGGAGAATGGATGGGAGGTGGAGAGAAAATAGAGATGAAGAAACCATGTCACAGCAGGTGACTACAGTGGTAACAGGTGATACAATACAATACAGGCGATACAGATAGTAATTATGATCTTGGTGGTAGAAAGAGGGTATGATGTGAGAGAAATTAGAGGATTATCTATTAATTCTTTCCACATTTATTAAACACCTACTCTGACTAGGTACTTAGCTGTGCTCATCAGGAACCTGTATATAGACCAGGAGACTGTCCTTTGAAGGGAATAAAGGAACACTGCATTGCTCAATATCAGGAAGGGTGTGTGTCAGGGATGTATCCTTTCCTACTTATTTAATCTGTATGCTGAGCAAATAATCAGAGAACTTGGACTATCTGAATAGGAATGTGGCATCACGATTAAAGGAAGGCTCATTAATAACTGGCGATATGCAGATGACACAGCATTACTAGAGAACTTGAAGCACTTACTGATGAAGATCAAAGACTACAGTCTTCTACAGTCTTCATTATGGATTGCACCTCAACATAAAGAAAATAAAAATCCTCACAACTGCACCAATAAGCAACATTATGATAAATGGAGAAAAGATTGAAGTTGTCAAAGATTTCATTTTACTTGGATCCATAATCAACACTCCTGGAAGCAGCTGTAGAGAAATCATATATTGTGTTACACTAGGCAAATCTGCTGCAAAAGACCACTTTAGAGTGTTGAAGAGTAAAGATGTCACTTTGAAGACTAAGGTGTACCTAACTCAAGAAGTGATATTTTCTATCCCCTCATATGTATGTCAAAACTGGACAATGAACAAGGAAGACCAAGAAGAATTAATGCCTTTGTATTGTAGTGTTGTCAAGAATAATGAAAATACCATGGACTGCCACAGGAATCAACAAATATGTTCTGGAAGAAGTGTAGCCAGAATGAGCGCTCCTTTGAAGCAAGAAGTGGCCAGACTTCAACTCACCTACTTTGGTCATATTATCAAAAGGACCCAATGCCTGGAGAAGGATATCATGCTTGGTAAAGTAGAGGGTCAGAGAAAAAGGGGAAGGCCTTCAGCAAGATGAATTTATGCAGTGGTTTCAATGATGGACTCAAACATAGCAAGGGTTGTGTACAGGACCAGGCAGTGTTTCATTCTGTTGTACATGAGGTCATTAGTTATGAGTTGGAATTGACTTGACAGCAGCTACCAACAACAAAAACAATAGTCGATGCTAGTATTATTTCATTTTTTTACAATTGGAGAGACTGAGATTTTACTTATATAAAATCTCCCAGCTACTAAGTGATTGGAGGTCCCTCATGGTGCAAACAGTTTGCACTCAGCTATGAACAGAAAGGTGGTGGTTTTCAATTCACCCACATCATGATAAGGAAAAAGAATGAAGTTGTCAAAGATTTCATTTTACTTGGATCTACAATCAACACCCATGGAAGTAGCAGTCAAGAACTCAAATGATATATTCCATTGGGCAAATCAGACACAAATAACCTCTTTAAAGTGTTAAAAAGCAAAGATGTCACTTTGAAGACCAAGATGCACCTAATCCAAGCCTTGATATTTTCAATCACCTCATATGCATGTGAGAGCTGGACAGTGAATAAGGAAGACCAAAGAAGAAATGATGCATTTGAATGGTGGTGTTGATGAAGAATAATGACTGTACCAAGGATTGCTAGAAGAATGAACAAATCTGTCCTGGAAGAAGTGCAGCAGAAATACTCCTCAGAAGTAAGAATGGCCTGCTTTTGTCTCACCTACTTTGGTGGTATTGTCAGAAAGGACCAGTCTATATAGAAGGACATCATGTTTGGTAAAGTAGAAGGTCTAAGAAAAAGGGGAAGACCTTCAATGAGATGCATTGACACAGTGGATGTGACTATGGGCATGGCAACAACTGTGAGGATGGTGCAGGACCAGGCAGTGTTTTTTCTGTTGTACATAGGGTGGCTATTGGTTGAAACTGACTCAACGGCACCTAACAACAACAACATGTGGTGTTGGGGAAGAAAACCTTTGTGATCTATTTCTGTAAGATTACAGCCATTGAAAATCCTGCAAAGCACAGTTGTACTCTGAAGCATATGAGATCATCATGAATAGGAATCAACTTGAGAGCAATAGTGGTTTTTTTTTTCTTTTCTTTTTTTTTTTTAAAGTAAGTGGTGGAGGCAGAACTCACTTCATGCTATTACTCAGAAATAACTATTTATATCACAGCTGTTGTGTAGCTTTCCAGATGTTTTCCATATATATAACATATATAATTTATATATGTACAAATACATATTCAACTTTTATTTTTTTTAATTTAACAATATATAGTCTAGAAACATTTCTATGTAATCAGCATTTTAATGATAGACAGTATAACAGCCACTCCAAGTCTGCCCCAAGTTTGGCAGCAGAAAAGTGCTTATCCTGCATGATACCCACAAAATGTGAAAAGTGATGGTTTCATAAAATGCAAAGCCGGGCACCCAAGTAGATACCAAGACCACAAAGTCCAGCAGCTTTGAAACCTCCTCCAGCACATTCTCACATTCCTGGATTTTACAGACAAGGGTAATGAGCCCAAGAATTACCGCCCTCCAGCTTCAGGGGAGTGAAAAACGAAGGGTTGTTTTCTGAGTAATGTGACGCCAGACAGCTGGCTCAACAGTCCACAGTGCCAGGCCTTCTTAAGAGGCCAACATCAGCCCCTACTCCTTTCTTACCACCAAATGTCACGGTGAGCCTGAACCAGGGAAATCTGTCCTTCTACAGGATGTATAACTGCGAGAGGAAAAGAGGTTTTACTGGCTTGTGGTTTCCTCAGGTCTTAGAATGTTGAACACAACCCGCGCGTTGGCAACTGAAAAGCTTGAGAGAAACCACAGAGGTTGGAATTGATTAGCTCGTGTTGGTCCTCCTCTTTTGCCAATATCAGTACCTGTCTCCTGATAAATAGACACATGAACACACTCCAAACACAAGGTCCTGAACAGCAAGCAATAAAAAAGTGCCTTGACCCACTGAAATAAATTGTCCCAAATGGAGTGATTATTTCCATTTATTTTTTCATTAGTCATGTCCCCTGGAGTGGTTAGTGGAATAAATTTTTTCCCCCAGTGGAAGTTGACTGTGTGTCCTGTTAAGGGTAACATCAAAATATGATGTAATAAAGATCAGAGAGCAATAATATTCCTGGCTTGGGCCAAATTTAATTCTCTCTACCATGAGCAAAATTCCCTAAATAGATTAACATTCTATTTTGCTACTAGAAACTCTGGTAGTGTAGTGCCTAAGGCACTTGACTGCTAACCAGAAGGCTAGTGGTTCAAACCCACCAGCCACTCCTCAGAAGGGAGGTTGGGCAATCTACTTCCGTAGTGATACTGCCTCAGAAACCCAAGGAGGGGTCTCTATGAGTCAGGTCTGACTCGACGGCACATAACAACAACAACATTTTGCTACTTAATCTTTTCTCTATTGCTACCTCAAGCCTGCTTCTTTCTCCTAAGCCCTTCCTTTTGAGCCACCGTAATGAGGTTCTCCAGTAGCCTCTTACAAATGACACGACAAACAAAGCTTTATTGAAACCTGATCGATTTTAAAAGAGCTGAACAGAATATTTCAAAGTGCAGCTTGGATAAAGTAAAATATTATAAGGCAATGTGCAAAGATCTGGAGTTAGAAAACCAAACGGGAAGATCATGCTTGGCATCTCTCAAGATGAAAAAATCAAAGAAAAAAAAAAAAAAGTCAAGCTTTGAGTTGCAATATTGAAAGATTCTATGGGTAAAGTGTTGAATGACACAGGAAGCATCAAAATAAAATGGAAGAAATACACAGAGCTACTGTACCAAAAAGGATTGGTCAATGTTCAACCATTTCAGAAGGTAGCATATGATCAAGAAACAATGGTGTTGAAGGAAGAAGTCTAAGCTGCACTTTGGCAAAATGCAAGGCTCCAGGAATTGATAGATTACTAACAGATGTTTCAACAAAGGGATGCATCACTGGAACCACTAACAAGTCTATGTCAAGAAATTTGGAGGACAGCTACCTGGCCAATTGACTGAAAGAGATCCATATCTGTGCCCATTCCGAAGAAATGTGATCCAATAGAATGCAGAATTATAAAACAATCTCGTTAGTACCACATACAAGTAAAATTTTGCTGAAGATAATTCAAAAGTGGTTGCAGCAGTATTTTGATAGGGAACT
This sequence comes from Orycteropus afer afer, assembly GCF_000298275.1. Classification (NCBI taxonomy): domain Eukaryota; kingdom Metazoa; phylum Chordata; class Mammalia; order Tubulidentata; family Orycteropodidae; genus Orycteropus; species Orycteropus afer. Next base: position 1,579,843 of record NW_006921768.1, read on the forward strand.
TCCAGAAATTTAAGCTGGATTCAGAAGAGGACATGAAACAACAGATATTACTGCTGATATCAGATGGATCTTTCCTGAAAGCATGGAATACCAGAAAGATGTTTATCTGTGTTTTATTGACTATGCAAAGGCATTGGACTGTGTGGATCATAACAAATTATGGACATTATTTCAAGAATGAGAATTCCAGAACACTTAATTGTGCTCATACTGATCCTGTACATAGACCAAGAGACAGTTATTCAAACAGAGCAAAAGGATATTGCATAGTTTAAAATCAGTAAAGTGTGTGTCAAGGTTGTATCCTTTCACCATGCTTATTCAATCTGAATCCTGAGCAAATAATCTGAGAAGCTGTATTATGTGAAGAAGAACATGATATCAAGACTGGAGAAGACTCATTAACAACTTGTGATTTGCAGATGATGTGCTGAAAGTGAAGAGCACTTGAAGTACTTACTGATAAAGATCAAAGATGATAGCCTTCAGTATGAATTACAGCTCAACCTAAAGAAAACAATCCTCACAGCTGGACCAATAAGGAACATGATGATAAATGGAGAAAACACTGAAGTTGTCAAGGATTTCATTTTACTTGGATCCACAATGAAAGCACATGGAAGCAGCAGTCAAGAAATCCAATGACATATTGCACTAGGAAAATCTTCTGTAAGAGATCTCTTTATAGCATTAAAATGAAAGTTCTTGCCTTGAGGACTAAGGTGTGCTGACCCAAACCATGATATTTTCAATCACCTCACATGCATGTGATAGCTATATAATGAATAAGGAAAGCCGGATAATGAAGAATTTATTCTTTTGAATTATGGTCTTGGTGAAGAGTATTGAATACACCATGGATTGGAAAAGAATGCACAAATCTGTCTTGTAATAAGTATAGCCTGAATTCTCCTTAGAAGCAAGAATGGTGAGACTTTGTCTCATGTACTTTGGGCATTTTATTAGGAGGGATCAGTCACAGGAGAAGGACACCGTACTTGGTAAAGTAGTGGGTCAGTGAAAAAGAGGAAGCTTTAATGAGATGAATTGACACAGTGGCTGTAAAAATGAGCTCGAACAAAGCAATGATTGTGAGGTTGGTGCAGGACAGGACAATGTTTTGTTCTCTTGAACATAGAGTCACTATGTGTTGGAACTGACCAACAATGTAACAGTTTTGTGTTAGGTGCTATGGGAAGGAGTAGGATATCTAAACCGTAATTGGGAAAGACAGTGATGACATTGGAGCAAGTGGCAAAGAAGTGGGAGGGTTGGAACCTGGCTTTAGCTGGAATAACAGGCTTACTCTGCGACAGAGTAAGCCAAGTGGGTCAGGTGATGAAATGCTTCCTGGGATGGGACCAACAAATCACTTAGCTGCAAAGACAAGTCTACCCACATCAACCATTTCTTTGATCATGCCATCCATTTTGCGTCTACCATCACTGCAGACACACTTATTATAAAACAACAATGTAATTATCATGTAGACATAGTCAGAACTATTTTATCTTATCTTCTAATAATCTCTGAAACACTTCCTAATAAAAATAAATCCTTATGGGTATATTTAAATACTTTAAGTTTCCTTCTTATTTAATAGGGAAAAAGAGTTGCTCTTTTTTTTTAAAAGTACTGAGTTAAATTGCTTAATGGACCCTGGATATTCTCACCATGTGTTAATTGTATCCTGTGTTAAATATGCAGGTACTGGAACATATTTTGCCAGGTCACATAAAGATACATGAAATATCTTATGGGGACAACAGTCATTACTCTTCTGAAGATTCTTGGGTTCCATTTTATTTTTCAAGATAGCCCTATAAATCTGATAGCAATTGTACTACATCAAGTGCATGAAGCTGTTAAATAAATATAAGGAAAAGACAGGATACTTAAAATGTCATGTCAAAGTAAATAACTGAGTGCTTTACAGCAAAGATAACTTTACATCAGCATGGATGCCAACACATGGAAGCAATTAATAGAAATATTTCCAGTGAGAAATAGAAACACATCTATGGCCATTACTGAAATCCACTAAACAAGATGAACTTTTTGGAGAAAGTGAAAAAATAATATTTGGTAAAAAAATAAAAGCTTTTGGCTGTTGTACAGTAATGTGTAATGCTAGTGTTTCCGAGGTTCCCAGTCCTTCAATCGTCTTTATTCATGAGTGTGTTGGAAATAGCAGATTCTGATTCAAATCACCTTCCATTGGAGGACTGCATTAATGTCTGTTTGTCTCCTTGGAATGATCATGCTGTCAGGAATTTTATTTATTTGTTTTCAAAATGGAGAAAAATTGTTCAGAAGTGGATATGGATCACATGAGTGCATATGACTTTTAAGAAATTATTTGATGAAAAATTATTCACACTCCAAAAATAAAGCAAAATTTCCCCCACCCCATTTCTTTCACTCATAAAACCCTGTATGACCTGAACTTAAAGATACTTGAAAAATAAAAGTCTCCAGAGAATACTTAACGTGTGGAATGAATTAACAGGAACCACAAAGGCACTAAAGTTAATAATTATGTAGTAAAAGAATGAAAAGTTGGCATGCTTCTGAAGTTAACGTAACAAATAGGGAACATGTAAGGACCACTCTTTGCCAAGTTTTAGGATGAGCTCAAAAACAGGAACTTTGAACAAGAATTTAACCTATTTTATATCTTGATTCATTTAAAGCTGATTTTCTGTTTTTAAGGGGTAAAAGTATAAAACATGTATATTGTGAGTGACAAAAAGCTGTTGGACATAAAAGTCTCTTAGAAAGTAATATTTTTATGATTCAAGTATAAACGCATCTGAAACATATGGGTTAGATTTCTCTTATATGTGTTTAAATATTAAAGGAAAAGAAAAGCATTTGGCAAATGAATTGGAGGTTTTTCAAAACTATGATGTCTACATGTATACTTTGAAACTTTTCAGAAGCCTGCATTCTCCCATGACTCTGTGATTGGCTTAAGCAGGTAGATTCTATAGACATGGAAGGTTTATTTAAGTCATTTATTTGACAATTGAAACCTAGGCTTTTGTGTTAGAAGCATTTACCAACACTCAACTGGAAACCCTAAAAAAAGTTACATCTTTAAATCAAAAAATTAAAAATACCTAAGTGGACTGAGCAAGGCCAAATCTAGGCATTAAATTCTGAATGTCTTGGCTATGCATTGGCCTTTAAAATTCTAATATACTTTCAAACTTTTGATAGCTATGTTGAGCTAACTTAGGTTACTTTGTACCATGCAATTGCTCAGGAAAATAGTCAAAGTATTTGTATGGATAGAGTCCCTGGGTGACCCATGGTTAAGCATTCAGCCACAAAGGGAAAGATGGCAGTTAAAATGCACCCAGAGATGCCAGAGGAAGAAAGACTTAAAGATCTACTTCTGAAAAATCAGACACTGAAGACCGTATGGAGCACAGCTCTACTCTGACACACATGAGGTCAACGTGAGATGGAATAGATAGGACACCTGGTTGGATTTTGGTTAATGTATGGGTACTATATTCAGAAAAAAATACTGGGGTCCCAGTCCAGACCCATAAATTCAATAAAGGTACATAAAATATCTTCTGAAATTCTGAAATAAAGTTATATGAAGCTGTCAGTTTCCCGTGGTAACTCATTTGGTTAGAGATTCATGTTAGTATTGGCAAGATAGGAACTGGACCAGCCATTCTTACTTCTGATTCATGTTCTGGACTGTACTCAAACCCCATCCACTGTAAATATCTGACCTTCATCAAGAGGTGGTCCAGACAAGACTGTGTGAAGGGGTCAGTGCACATTGATCCCCATTACCAGAAAAATGAATCAAGATTTATGGGCCACAACCACAACATGAAGGACAGATTATTATTTATGTAATAAATCCATGATTATCTGACTATTTTGGCTCTCGTTTCACTATAAAACCTTTTAGCTTATTTCTTGATGATGCTGGTATTATTAGGAATTCTTTTTCAATCAACTCACTTTTATTTTGTTTCCCATGAAACATTAAGGCTTATGAGAATTTTTACTAAATGTGTTTTTTCCTCCATATGCATTTTCCCCCCTCATCCCTGCAGAAACTGTCAGAGTTCAGGCTGTTGTCCAACATTTTGGAAAAGTATATCTTTGTATGTGTATAAATACAAGGATCCTATTATTGTCTTTTAAAGCACTCATGGATGTTTGAATTGTCCAGGTTATTTTTAGGCTTTTCTTTTTCACTGGAAAAAATTCTTTCTAGAGATATTTTGCTCCATACTTTACCCATGATAGACATGAGAGCAGGCCTTTATAAATCAATGGTGAAACACCCTCCCCAAAAGAAAACAAAGAGAAAAGTTTGGAGGTAAGATGATCAAATTTTAGAGTAGTACCCAAAACAGCTTTATAGTAGTAAAAATCTCCCTTGACATTTAATGGATACTCTAAGTAGGGAAAAAAGAAAAATTAGAATAAGAAAATCATTCTTTTGAGGGCCAATTGTTTGTTTCTTATGGTGGAAGGAACCAGTTTTTGGGATTTGAAATTTAAAATTTAAAATGAGAATTTTTTTTTTCCAAAACCCATTGTAAAATAAAATAATAATTTTAAAAAAGATAGCTTTACTTGATACAGGTTATACAGTATATTCTATCCCACCATTGTAGTTGAAAGGAGTTTTGGTGGTCTAATGGTTAAGGCAATTTGTTGCTAACCAAAAGGTCAGTTGTTCGAGCCCATCAGCAGCTCCACAGAAGAAAGATGAGGCTGTCTACTTTCATGAAGATTTACAGCCTTGGAAACCAAATGGGGGTCACTATGATTTGGAATTGATGCAATAGTAGTGAGTTTGGTTTGCTCTCTTTCTTTCTTTTTTTTTTTTTTTATCATTGTTGTTAATTGCCATTGAGGTTATATATCAGCCATTGTAATCAAAACCCATTGTCATCAAGTCAATTCTGACTCATACTGATCCCACTTAATCCACAAAGCAATCCTATGATGTACTGAAGCAATTTACTTAAACTGTTTCTGCTTCAGTTTCATAATTTGTAATTGAACAGTTATAGCACCTACCTAATAAAGTTGTTTTGAGTATTAAAAGAGATAATGAATATAAAACATTTAAAATAGTGCTTATCACATAGTAAATGTTCAATAAGTGGGGCTATTGCTATCACTAGAAGTCCTGGTGGCACAATGATTAACCACTAGGCTACTAACTGAAAAGTTGGCAGTTTGAACCCACCCAGCTCCATGGGAGAAAGAACTGATGATCTCCTTCTCTAAAAATCACAGCCAAGAAAACCCTGTGGAGTTCTATTCTGTCACATGGCTCACTATGAGTTGCAATCAACTTGACGGGACGCCACAACACCAACATTGCTGTCACTATCAATTCCCTTTTGCAGGAAGACAAACAAGATTTGGAGATGTTAAAGTCACAAACTTGGTAAACGGGTAACACAAACAGACCCAGAGCTCCCCGATTGCAGAATATACACTCTTAACTACTAATCTATAGTGTCCCTCTATTGTGCCTACAAGTGTATCAGCTCAAAATTTTCTTTTTGGTCTCTTAATATGTTGTTAGTATCCTCTAGATTTTATTTACACAGGATCAATAAATTTTGAGGGAGTTACATTGCTAAGATCATGTGTTTTTTTCTGTCCCCTTGTTCTAAAAGTAAATATTCTAAAACTGGTAAATATTCTAAATATTGTTATCCTTGTTTCACCCAAATGTGATTCTATGTAGGTTGAAAAAACTTCGAGGTAAATGCACAGTTTAATATTTTAAGGTTGTACTATGGAAAGCATGTTCTGCACCAGTGCAGATTTCAATGAAACGGACCATGCAATTTTATAATCATGCATATACCTGATTTACCTGAAACTTCATTTAGACTCTGTGGAAACAACAGCCAACATCTGGCTTTACTTTGAAAGTCCACAAAAGGGTCTTGTTTGTGAGTCCACCATAAAACGTCATCCTAGCCATAACCGCACATACAAGAGGAAACTTAAAATCCTTTCATGGAAAGTCTGAATGACTCTAATGTCCATTTAGTGAAGACGTCTTTAGCTGAAGAGGTACAACTCTTCCAGCTTGGAAAAGAAATGTCAGCTTCAGAAAGGCACAGCATTTTGACTTCATTCTCAATCCACACTAGTGACCAAACTTCTCTATTAGGTTTGAGGACAGTGTTGGTTATTTTATTGTTTGCTTCCCTGTGGTCTGGTTGCTATGGGAACCACCACTTTGGTATTCAAATATTCATTACATCTGACTCACTTTGGGGAGAGGAACGTAACACTATGGCGTATTTTCAGGAAAAAGCATGGAAAGCAAAACAGAAGCTATGACCCCCTTGAAATAAAAAGAAACTGTGTCTGACATACATATCAAACTACATATGAGGACCTGGCTTGGCAGTGTGAAAAAGAATTCAAAAATATTGTCTAGGAATCCAAACTCTTCTATGAGTGGTAGTTTCCCTAATCACACAACCAAATTCTGAGTGATATATTCAAACAGTAATGACATAGGACATAACCAGAGACCAGAGTTCTCAATACTTCACTTATATCATCCAGCACCAATCTTGAAAATAGCTGAAAGCAGAAAATAGATTATTCCAAAATTGATCCAAATAAATTTATTCCAAGGAGCTCAGCAGTGCTTGTTTTGCAACTTAGTATCCCAGTTTGTTTGTCTGCAATTTTGGCTCCTGTCCTACCGCAAACCTTGTACATCTCAGGGAACAACATGCAAGCCATTATGTTGCCTTTTCCAGATGACCTGGGAGCAGATTTGGCACCATCCAACTCTGTTCTCATAACATCACTGTCCATTCAAGACACTAGAAGGATAATTCTAAAAGATGCATGCCCCTTCCTATTTTTAGATGATAAACCAAACCCACTGCCCTCAGGTTCATTCCAACTCATAGTGATCCTGTAGGATGGAGTAGAACTGCCCTAAAAGAGCTTCCAAGCCTGTGAATTTTGGAGATCTTTGGTGGCTCAGTGCCTAACGCATTTGACTGCTAACCAGAAGGTTGGCAGTTCAAATCTACCAGCCACTCTGTGGAAGGAAGATGTGGCAATCTACTTCCATAAAAGATTTACCACCCTGGAAGCCCAGCAGTGGTCCCTATGAGTTGGAATCGACCCAATGGCAGTGGGTTTGGTTTTGGCTTAAATCTTTGGGAAGCAGACTGCCACATCATTCTCCTGTTTTTAGTTAGATGATTGGGGGGAAAACGTTATGTATGAAATAACGTGAAAATTTCTTTGTCTCCTGAGTAATATTCAATAATAAGAGAAAATTTAGAGGCAAGTTTTTCAAAGACTTTATTAATTAAATAAAGGTAAAATGGAAGAATAGATAACATGAAATATATCAATACAAACAAAGATGATTAATCAATGAAGAGAAAAAAGAAATGGCTGTTAAATATACTGGCAAATGTAGTGATAGGTAGATAGAAAATGACTACTTATAATGACTATATATCTATCTGTCCAGGAGCTCTAGTAGTGTAGTGCCTAAGGCACTTGACTGCTAACAAGAAGGCTGGAGGATCAAACCCACCAACCACTCCTCAGAAGGAAGGTTGGGCAATCTACTTCCATAGTGATACCACCTCGGAAACCCAAGGAGGGGTCTCTATGAGTCAGGTCCAACTCAATGGCACATAACCACAACAACAACATCTATCTATCCATCTATCTCTTTATATCAAGTTCTACTTTGTTTCTGTACTATGTCCTATTTAGCCTGGTGTCATAAGTTAAGAACTTGGAGTGTCAATAAAAATGTCTTTGGCCACCAAGGGGCTTAAAGTGTTGAGCCAGGCCCTTTTTGAGACCAATCAATAGCAAATAAGACTCTACCTTGATGACATTTCAAAGACCAGGAAAGTGGTTCCAAGAGGAAGTTGTTTCCACAATAAATGAGCAACGATAGGAAGCCAGAGAGGCTGAACTAATTTTCAAATCCATGCTTAGTATAAACACCAAGCCCATTTGAACAGTCAGGATACTCTGTAATATTTGTGTCATCAGTCATCTGCAAACAGTGAAGAGATTTTTGGAAGCTTAAAAGTAGAAAATATCTTCCTAATGCATGGACCTCCTAGAAGTGGCAAAATGACTTCTAGTTATTTTTTATTTTTGAGAACTTGGAAGCCTAGGGGGGTGGCAAACAAACAAAAAAGCCCACTGCCATTGAGTCAGTTTTCACTCATAGTGACCCCACTGGGTTTCCAAGGCTATGAATCTTTATGGAAGCAGATTGACCCATCTTTTTTCTGTACACAGGTGATGGGTTTGAACTACCATTCTCCTGGTTAGCAGCCAAATGTCTTACCCACTATGCCAGTAGAGAGCCTTAGAAAAAACAAGGTAGGTAAAAATAAGTATGACATCAAAATTTAAACAATGGTGATTTTCCCAAAAGTCAAAACCTCATATTTCTATGTATCCACGGATGAACTGGGCAATTTTGCAGGGTTCAGGGAGGTCTGTTGGTTTTTTGCTTTTTAGTTTCTTTTTAACTAAGTAAAGGAACTTTCTTTCTAACTGCGAATATATAAATTCAGAAATAAAGGTGATTGAGACAATCCAAAAGAAGCAAGTCCCTATCTTATATGACATACCAAGGGCATCCTTCCCACCTCTCAACAGTCTGATTTGTCCATCCTACGTTTACTCACATTGCAAATAACCATACTGCTCTCCAGAGTCCTCCTCACTTACTTTAAAATGTCTGCAGTTTCCCGTGGGCCATTTCCTCCGCCTGGAATTCCTTTCCTCTGAAGGTCCACCTGACATACTTCTCTCATCTCTCAAGACTCAGGGACCTGGTCTCTAGATACATAAAGGACTGGAGTAAGAAGAGGACACTGTGTGACCAGGGTGGTGTCATAAGAACACAAGGATTTCAGGAATTTAAGTGGCCTCAGGAGCTCTGGTGGCATAGTAACTAAGGCACTTGACTACTAACCAGAAGGATGGCAGTTCAAACCCACCAGCCACTATTCGGATGGAAGATTGGACAATCTACTTCCATAGTGATACAGCCTCAGAAACCCAAGGGGCATTGCTATGAATCAGATCTGACTCTACGGCAGTGAGTTTGGTTTTGGTTTTTGGTAGGAGCTCGAATCTTCTGATTAAAATATCTCTCTGCTATGAGCCAAAAAGTTGATGGCTTGAACCTATCAGAGGTGTCTCAGAAGACAGGCCTAGCAATCTGCTTCTGAAAAGTCTCAGCCTTGAAAACCTTAGGGAGCAGTTCTACTCTGCACACATGTGGTTGCCATGAGCTGGCATCAACTAGACAGTAACTAAAAACAACAGATGCCACATCATAGTATATTTGACTCAATGGCAGTGAGTAGGTATTTAATAATTCCCTAATATGACAGTGCTCCTCCCCTATGGAGACAGACTTGGAGTTTGCTTGATTCACAAAGTAGGCTAAACAAATGCCCACATCACCATGTCCATCCTCTTATCCCAAAAGATTTTCCAAATGGGACAGATAATTGTTGCTGCTGCTTCCATTCCACTCTGAAAAGATACACAAATTCTAGGTCACCTAAAAGTTTATGGTGAGTAGTCTTATTTTGTTGGAGTCTTGTTCAAAAAGATGTTAAAAAGAGAGAGATGAATTATATGCAAGCAAGAAAATGAATGGGCTGTGTGTGTATACACTCCCACACACACAGGCCTCTATGTTATAGTTGTTGTTATGTACCATCGAGTCAGACCCAACTCATAGTGAGCCCTCCTTGGGTTTCCAAGGCAGTATCACTACAGTAGATTGCTCAGCCTTCCTTCTGAGGAGTGGCTGGTAGGTTTGAACCGCCAGCCTTCTGGTTAGCAGTCAAGTGCTTTAGGCACTATATCTCCAGAGTTCCTCTATAGAGTCCTGAAAATATAGAGGGCAAGGACAAGTGCATGGTATGATGGTGGTTTCCAAAGAACTACTTCTACTTCAATCCAACGCCAAGTTGCAGGACTGCAAAACTCATCTCTAAATTCAAGTCCCAGCAACTGTGCTTTTCAATGGTATCTTTGATGGACTCTTGGGCATTTTCTTTTGTTGCTGTAAAGGAAAATGTTTTAGACAGCCCACATAACAAATTTTTTCAATAATCTCTGGCAAATTTCTCACGCAGCCAAAGTGAGAAAGATTTTTTAAATGGAAAGCGAGGTAAGGAAAAGTACTCTATCCCTCTCAGAACTTCAAACAGCTTTATTTAAATCAATGTTTGTTCTCATTGCATTTGGATTGTTTCTCTCACCCCAGTTTTCATTACAGGAAACAACTTGAGGCCAATCCTCAAGTTCAGTGTTTGGCTCAGGTTTTCTCTTGGTGTGGTTAGCAAAATAGAAGAGTTTTAACTACTTCTTCTTGTGTTTTTAAAACAATTTTTGCAATCCTTACATGGAGCCAAGTATATTTATCTTGACTAATATTTTGTACTATTTTTCTAATAGGAAGCATTTTAGATAGCTATATGTGTTCTGTAAATTCTATTAAAATATCAATAGCAAATTCATCTACAAATAAATTTAAACTGACTTAGCCCATCAGGGAGGCTTACACGAATCCATAGTTTCTTGATAGTTTTCTATGGGCTAGACAATATAAATTAATCTGTAGTTGGCAAGTAACAAGGGTGATCAGTTCCTCAAGGTCACTGTGAAGAACAGTGGAGCTTTGTAGCATTAAAAGGCTTCTTTCCTGACAAGCAGTGGATATAGCAGAGGTGTCATTCAGGAAGACAATACAGTTACCAGCCTAGAGGTAAAATAGTCATTCGGAGCACAGTGTCTTTTGTGCCTGAGCTGATGTTTGGAGAAGGTCAGGCAAAGGGCTACAGAATGACAAGTCAACTTCCGGCCAGAAGGGCTTTCTCTCATACCATTTGAAATCCAACAACATGTAAACTTGCAAATGCTTTGCCTCTTTGCTGTATGTTTTCTCATCATAGCAGTTCTTCCTGTTCTTTCATACTGATGTAATTGTCACATGTAGGTAAGAACAAGGGCCTTTAATTGTACCCAAACATACTTACAAGACAGCCTTTGCTGCTGATACAATGTTTGTCTGTGAGATAAAAAATCATACAGGTAGGCTCAAAAACCACATTGAGAATTGAAAGTCAGTGTAATGCAAGCCAAAGTTGATTTTTATTCTCACCCCAATTTAGCACGAAAAGAATTTTTGTAGCACTTCAGAAGAAATGTTAGCCTAATCATTTAGTGTGCCATCATCTACGTGCTTTCAAATACGGGTACAGAATCATTTTGTATATTATGCACACGGAAATTTCCATAATGCTCAGTCCTCCACTAGAGCTGGCTGGATTCCCAGAATGTAGCACTGGTTTTCCTGAAGAAAACTGCAGAAAAGTGTTTTAATCTAGAAGAGTAATCATCCTGGTGACACATTGGTTGTTAACCTGTTAAAGTCTGAATTTGTCTTTGCTACTTAAATTTCTCTTTATAAATGTGAAGCTTCTTGCAAAACTTCGATCCTGGGGTCACATCATTATAAACTAGAAGATTGTAACATGCTTTCTCTGGCCACATTAAAAGTATCCTATAGATGCAAACTAGCTTTGCCATTTTAATTTTAGTATCAAGATTTGTCAAATATAATATTCATGATGGGAGGCAAAATATCTGAGCTTCTTAACAGAGGAAATAATAAACCTTACTGAACTTTCATAAGCCATTACCACCTACTTTCTCTCACGTGGTTCCTATGACAGTCTTGGAGCATAAAGAGAACATTTTTTTTCTTATCTCCATCTCATAGATGAGGCATCTGAGTCTCTATGAGATGATTGTCCTCTGTGACAGCAATGGTGTCAAGACAAGACCTTGAACTCAAGTCTTCCACACCAAGCCCAGTACCTTTTCTACTTTGCCACAAAGCAAAACCAAATCAGTTGCTGTCAAATCGACTCCAACTCAAGGTGGCCTCATATGGGCCAGAGTAGAACCGCATCACATGGTGTATTCAATGGCTAATATAGTGGAAGTAGATTGCCAGGCCTTTCTTCCAAGGCACCTCTGGATGAACTCAAACCTCCACCCTTTCAATTAGCAGCTAAGCACATTAACCAATGGTAGCTGACAGTGACTCCTGAACTCAAGAATAGCATTTTCAGAAGAAAATGATCAATGACATGCCCAAATGTAATGGTAAAAAACTGCTAGCCAATACGGACCTGTTGAGGGTCTGATTAAGTTGATGCTTTTTCACAGAAAGAACAGGGTGCCTTTTTTCTTTTTCATAATCAATGATGCGTATTCTGCTTTCATCTTGAACAATGGTACACACAGAAATGTTTGAAATGATTTGAAAATAATATCATGTTTTAGAAGCCATCAGTAGTTTCTATCAAGGTAATTAGAATTAATATGATCAGGAGCCCTCTTAGTTTGCTTTGTTGAGTTCATTCCAACCAATAATGAAAGATTAAGGATACCCCTTTCAGAGGCAGGAGGTCTAGTAATGTCCCAGAGATGCTCTAGAGCAACTGAGGAAACAGGGTGAAGTGCTTCAGATCAATAAGTTTTAGAGCACTGAACCCCAAAGTGATGGTAAGACCACAGTAGGTGGCTGAGTGGGGAGCAGAAATAATGGATGCCAGGAAGTGCGGGTTGGAGACCAGGTCGCAGGAAAGTGGGCAAGGAGCCTATATCACTGGAAAAGGTACTGCATTGGGAACTGGTGACAGTCCCAGTGCCACTAGCTAATGTAATCTAATGTAATAGCTAATGTAATCTAATGTAATAGCTAATGTAATGTAATGTAAAATAATCACTACCTGATGGCTCTTGTCAAGTCACTCCTCTATTTCCTGGCCCTTGGTATTCTCATCTTTAACATAAAAGGGTTGTATAAGACCCATCTGGTAGCATAGTGCCTAAGGCATTTGACTGCTAACCAGAAGGCTGTTGGTTTGAACCCACCAGCCACTCCTCAAAAGGAACACTGGGCAATCTACTTCTGTAGAGATACCGCCTCAAAAACCCAAGGAGGATCGTTATGAGTTGGGACCAACTTGACAGCAGTGAATTTTGTTTTTGGTTTTACAATTGTGTTGTTTTATTGGACATATTATAGCACAATTATGTGCTTAGTGTTATTTAATATTTTCTGAGAATATACGTATTGTTTTACTTATTTAATTTATTAAAAAAATTTATTGAAGTATAACACATATGTTGAAAAGTACACAAATCATGATTGTACTCTGGAGGAATTTTCACAAACTATAAACACATCCATGCCACCAGATATAGAAACAGAACCACACCATCATCCAAGACAAATCCTCAAGTCCCTTCTAATCATTGCACCATAAAGGTAGCTACTATCCTGACTCCTAACAGAATTGATAGACACTGCCTGTTTTTAAACTTCATATATGTAGAACTATATAGTGTGTACTCTTTTCACTTGGCTTCTTTCACTTGATATTTTATTTGTGAGATTTTTCCATATTATAGTCTTAGTTAAATCTGTATAGAATTCTAATGTGTGAGCATACTACAGTGCATTTTGTTCATGAGCATTTGGACAAGATCTAGCTTTGGACTATTACAAATAGGGCTGCTAGAGCATTCTTGACATGTCTTTTAGTAAATGTAAGTACGTGTTCTATTAAGCAAAAAGCTAGGAGAGGAATTGCTAAATCATTAGTGTTTTCCAATATAGTAACCAAATACATTTATTTCAAAATAACATTTATTTCAGTAAAGTAAATGGAAAACCAGTACCACATCCCTGTCAGTTTCTTGTCCTGTGGCAGCTTGTATGCTGCTGTGATGCTGGAAGCCCCATTATCAGTATTACAAACACCAGCAAGATCACCCACTGTGGACAGGTTTCATGGAGTTTCCATATAAAGACAGACTAGGAAGAAGGACATTTTGATCTACTTCTGAAAATATTGGCCAGTGAAAACTTTATGAATAACTGTGGAACACTGTCTGACATAGTGCCAGAAGATGAGCCTCTTAGCTTGGAAGGTCCTCAAAATATACTGGAGAAGAGCTGCCTCCTCAAAATAAGAGTCAACCTTAATCATGTGGATGGAGTAAAGCTTTCAGGACTTTCATTTGCTGATATGGCATGAATCAAAATGAGAAGAAACAGCTACAAGCATCCATTAATAATTGGAACATGGAATGTATGGAGTACAAATATAGGAAAATTGGAAGTAATCAAAATGAAATGGAATGCATAAAGATTAATAGCCTAACCATTAGTGAACTGAAATAGCCATTTTGAATCAAACAATCATATGACAAATTGAAGAATAAATATGATGGGAATGACAAATTGAAGAAGAATAGTGTCACACTCTTTGTCAAAAAGAACATTTCAAGATCTATCCTGAAGCACAATGCTGTCAGTGATAGGGTAATATCCATACACCTACAAGGAAGATTAGTTAATAGTGTTATTCAAACTTGCACACCAACTACTAGTGCCAAGGATGAAGAAATTGAAGATTTGTACTAACTTCTGCAGAAATTGATCAAACATGCCATATAGATGCATTCAGCATTACTGCTGATTGGAATGTAAAAACTGGAAAGAAAAAAGAAGGGTGTGTAATTGGAAAATATGGCCTTGGTGATAGAAAGAATGCCAGAGATTGCATGATAGAATTTTCCAAGACCAATGACTTATCTATTGCTAATATCTTTCTACAACATAAATGGTGTCTACACATGCAGACCTAGCTGGATGGAATACACAGGAATCAAATTGATTGCATCTGTAGAAAAAGATGATGGAGTCACTCAATATCATCAGTCAGAAAAAGGCTAGGGGCTGACTGTAGAAGAGAACGTCAATTGCTCCTATGAAAGTTCAAGTTAAACCAGAAGAAAATTAAAACAAGTCTACAAGAGCCAAATTACAACTTTGAGTGTATCCCACTTGAATTTAGAGACCATCTCAAGAGTAGATTTGACTCATTGAACACCAATGACCAAAGACCAAATGAGTTGTGGGATGATATCATAAACATCATACATGAAAAAAAAAAAAAAAAAGGTATTTAAAAAGACAAGAAATAGATAAAAGACTAAAATAGATGCCAGAAGAGACTCTGAAACTTGCTCTTATATGTAGAGTAGCTAAAGTGAATGGAATATATGATGAAGTTAAAAGAGCTCAACAGAAACAGGGAAAGAGTCTCTTTAACAAATGGTGCTGGCAAAACTGAATATCCATTTGCAGGACAATGAAACAAGATCCATACCTCACATCATACACAAAAAGAAACTGAAAATGGACGAACACCTAATTGTAAAACCAAAAACTATAAAGTTAATCAAAGATAAAATAGGGGCAAAATTAGAGTTCCTAATTTATAGTGTAAATATACTATCAGACATATCCCAAAATGTACAAACAATAGAAGATAAACTCAATGACTGGACCTTCTAAAAAATTAAATTCTTACGCACATCAAAAGACTTCTCTAGAAGAGTAAAATGAGAATCTGCAGATTGGGGAAAAACATTTGCAAACAACATATCCAACTAGGGGCTTATCTCTAAAATTTACAGGAAACTTCAACACATCAATATAAAAAAACAAAAAATCCAATTGAAAAATGGCAAAGGATACGAACCAACACTTTACCAAAGAAGATATTCAGGCAGCCAACAAACATGTAAAGAAAAGTTTGTAATCATTAGCATTAGAGAGATGCAAATCAAAACGAAGAGATAGTATGTCATTCCAGCAATAATAGCAAAGATCAAAAAGATAGAAAACAACAAATGCTTGGGAGGTTGTGGAGAAATGGGAACTCTCATACACTGCTGGTGGGACTCTAAAATGGTACAACCACTGTCAAAAACGGTATGGCACTTCCTTAAAAAGTAGGAAATAAAAATACCATTTGATGCAACAATCTCACTACTAGGAAAATATACTAAAGAGGTGAGATCCTGGACATGAATAGATATATGCACACCCATGTTCATTGCAGTACTATTCACAACAGCAAAGAGTTGGAAACAACCTAAGTGCCCATCCACAGATGAATGGACAACCCAACTATGGTATGTACACACAAGGAATACTATGCAACATTAAAGAATAAAGAATGAAGAAATTACTAAACAATGTCATTAAAATGCTGCACCTTTGATTCTGCATGGTTGACTGCTCTGAGGAGTGCCCATCTCCCTGGTGTTATTGTTTACCTTATATACTTGTTTATTGTTTAGTTGAAAATTGAGCCACAGGAGTGAGTTCAGGCTTGAAGGGTGTCTGAGGGTCATAGTCTCTGGGGTTCCAACAGTGTCTATCACACCAGTAAGCCTTATTTTGATTTTTGTTCCACATTTATTTCCCATTCTATCCAGGACCTCCTATTGTGATCCTTTTCAGAATGATCAGCAGTGGTAGCCAGGCACCATATACTTCTTCTGGTCTCAGGGTAGTGAAGGCTGGGGTTCATGTGGTCCATTAGTCCTTTGGACTAATTGTCTCCTTGTAGCTTTGATTTTTGTCACTCTTCTTTGTTCTGGACAGTCAGAAACCAATAGCTACATCTTAGACAGCCACTCACAAGCTTTTAAGACTCCACTCACTACTCATGAAAGTAGGATGTAGAACATTATCTTTGTGGACTATTTTATGCCAATGAGCTAGATATACCCCAAGACCATAGTTGTGAACCCCCAGGCCCAGCACCTCATTCCTTCAAAGTGTTTGGTTATGGCTTTGCCCCTCTGTGCTGTACTATATTTTTGGATATATTTGCAGCACGTATAAATACATATGTTGAAATATCCTCTGTCAAACCTATATACATTCATGAGTATATCCCCATTTGCCTTCCTACTCTTGTTTAGCTTGCATGCCTATCTATACACTCATAGATTGTTATTATTACTGGTATTGAAGGATTGTGTATATACACATTTTTAACTTTGTTGTTTTAACTCTTGTGCTCCTCTCAATGCAAAAGACTTCCTTAAAGTATTAAATACTTTAAATACTCTTTAAGGTATTAAAAATCAGAGATGTCACTTTGAGGACTTAGGTGTGCCTGACCCAAGGCATGCATGGTATTTTCTATAGCCTCATATGCATGTGAAAGCTAGACAATGAATAAGGAAACTCAAAGATGAATTGATGCCTTTGAATTATGTTGTTGACAAAGAATATTAAATATACCATGGTTTGCCAGAGGAATGAATAGATCTGTTTAAGAAGTACAGCCAGAATGCTCGTTAGAAACGAGGACAGCAAGACTTCATCTGATGTATTTTGGCCATGTTATCAGGAGGGACCAGTCCCTGAAGAAGAACATCGTGCTTGGTGAAGCAGAGGGTCAGCTAAAAAGCAGAAGACTTTCAGTGAGATAGACCGACAAAATGGCAACAACAATGGCCTCAAGCATAGCAACAACTGTAAGGATGGAGCAGAAGTAGGCAGTGTTTTGTTCTGTTGTACATAAAGTTGTTGTGAGTTGGAACCAACTTGACAGCACCTAATAACAACATTACAAAATATCACGAAAACAAAACAGTGTTACTAAATAACTAAATGAGGGGTCGCAGCCTAAGATTTCACTTGCTTTGGTCTCTATCATTTTCAAATATTAGGGATTTGTTAAGGATACTCTAGCACCAAATGGAATTACTTTCTACCACTTGGTTCAGTGTCATATAATGTTGCCTCCTACCTTAAATCATCACATATACCACAAATGGACAAAAAGATACAATTTTGGAAACTCAGAACTATATGCTATGAATGATTTCTTCCAGTTCTGATATTCCATGACTTTTTTATTGATAGATCAGCAATTATCAATCAAGGGTGATATTGCCTCCCAGGGAATATTTGGCAATGTCTTGAGACATTTTCAGATGCACATTTGGGAAGTGAAACCTATTGGCACACAGTGGAGAGAAGCCAGGGATGCTGCTAAACATACTACATTGCACAAGCAGCCTATACATCCCCCAACCTCCAACAAAGAATTACCCAGCTCAAAATGTCATTAGTGCTGAGGTTGAGAAACCCTGCTATAGACTGAGATTTCATCATTGTGAAGGTTCTTCCATGAGAGTACAATAGAACTCAACAGTGATCAAAGGGATCCTGCCCTGAAAACCATTGACTAAGACTTTCCCAGACAGCGACTAAAAAGACAAGGGATCAGTGTAATAGAGCAATGTGGAGATTCAGATCTAAGACCTGCTCCCCCTGCTTTCACCTACCTTTGAAACCAATACCAGAATGAAGTCAATTTTACAGCAAGAAGAACAGGTTCTACTACCCAGGCTACATACAGGTCCCTCAGACTCTCTCCAAAAGAAATTAGGCTAATTACAACTTCCTACAAGTGAAAAAGTCAAACTTATAATCACCTTGTTTCCTCTGCTTCAGATTTGATTGGCATATTGAAAGAGAGCTGCTTCCCAGAACTTCTGCCCTCACTGGAGTGGAATGCATTTGAAAGAGTATTTAAACCTGCCCAGTTCTTTATGTTAGTGATGCCAAAGGAAACGTACTCAGTAGTCTTTACAAGATGTCCATGAACTATTATAACAATACACATTGTCCAGATTATTAAACTACAAGGTCTGATAATAAAGGGGAGACTGTGCCAGAGTTTGAACTCAGATTTTCCTGTGGTTAGTTCACTAGGCTCAATGACATCTCCTTTCATCACAAATTCAGTCCAAGAAGGAGGAAAAAAAGATGAGGTAATAGAGAAGAATGAAAGGAAGTACTGAAAAAAAAAAAAAAAAACAAGAAAGAGAGAGAGAGAGAAAGCACCACGTAATGGAAAGCCAATTATAGAGGGAGTCTGAGAGTAAGAAAAGCATTCTTCAGTACTAGCAAAGTGCTTCAAAATCAATCATTTAATTAGGTGACACAGTCATTAGTGGTATGGACTTCACATCAATTAAATGTACATAAAAATCCTATTTTATCATATGGTTGGGTTGGAAAAGTAAAATTCATTGGCAGCATCTTGGATTGATTCTTCTTTTTTTTAATGAAACAGCAGAAGTTCTTATTCAAACTTTGAAATTGAATGATCAGTTTTGTAACTTGTCAAGAAGTAATTCATCAAAGTCATATAGAGTTTCAAAGAGAGCTATTGATTAAGTTAGGAATTTTCCCTTTGGAGGTTGCCAGCAGGCATTTTTGGAGCACCCACTGGAAGAGTTCATATCATGCAATTCTTATTTTTGACATCTTAAAGTAATGTCTCAGGAATGAGTCTTTGGCCTAAATCCCAGAGTCTGATTTGAAATCAATTGTGAGGAAACCCAGGAAAGACACAGTAAAGACAAAATGAGGTGAAGCTTGAAATTAGGGTCTTGGTAAAAAGGAGAAGTGTATTCTTACCAATAATGTTTTCAACCAAATACGAAATCTTATACAAAATCTCCTACGGCATGAAGACAGAGAGTCTTACAGAAGATTCACTGCCACCATCATTTCAAAAGAAAAAAGAAGGTAAGTCAGTCTAACTCCAACACCAGCAGTTGGAAACCACTTGAGGTCAAAATGACATAGATCAGCAGTTCTCAAATTATTTGGTCCAAGGACCACTTTATACTTCTAAAAATTATAAGGGCCCTGAAAGCTTTTGTTGATGTGGGTTATGTCTATCAATATTTATTGTGTCAATTATAACTAAAATAAAACTTAAAACACCAGAATATCCAAGCACACATTCAGATTGATGACATCATCACATGTCACGTAGCCTCTGGAAAACTCCACTGTCCGCCTATAAAAGCATGAGAATAAAAGAGCCAAATTGTATCATTATGGAAATGGTTTCCATCTTGATTGTCTGAAAGGGTCTTGGGACCCCCAGATATTTCTGGACATACTTTTAAAACCACTGATGTAGTCCAGTGCCTTCATTTTATTGATTAGGAAACTAAGGCCTAAAAGAACAAGTGACCTATACCAAGGTAACATATAAAAAAAACATCAGAACACACACAAGCATGCACGTACAGAGAAACATTTAGTACTATGTTGTCCATTGTTGTTATTTGCCATCGAGTCGGCCTGACTCATAGCGACCCTTCCTTGGGTTTCCAAGGCAGTATCACTATGGAAGTAGGAATGCCCAACCTTCCTTCCGAGGAGTGGCTGGTGGGTTTGAACTGCCAGCCTTCTGGTTAGCAGTCAAGTGCCTTAGGCACTATGCTACCAGAGCTCCTAGGTAGTTCAAATTGTTAACATACCTTGCTGAAATGTTGACATTCAAGTCTACCCAGAAACACCTCAGAAGACAGGCCTAAGGATCTACTTCTGAAAAACCAGCCAATAGACATCCTATGGAACACAGTTCTGCTCTGAGCCACATGGAATTGCAGGAGTTGGAGTTGACTTCATGGCAACTTGTTTCACCATGTCATTAGGGAGAGTGTACTCTCAAACCTGCTTTCACAGGCAGAATGCCTAAACCACAATACGTATGACACTTTCTATAAGAAGGGCAGGATAGAGAGCAAAATGGACAAACCAGAATTTAGTATATTCTATACACTTGTGGAAGGCAGTGGTGGTTCTGTGGTAGAATTCTCACCTTTCAAGCGAGAAAGCCCAGATTGATTCCTGGCCAAAGTACCTCACACACAGCCACCATCTACTTGTCAGTGAAGGCCTGCATGTTGCTTTGATGCTGAACAGATTTCAGTGGAGCTTCCAGACTTAGATGGACTAGGAAATGGGGCCTGGAAATCTACTTTCCAAAATCAGTAAATGAAAATCCTGTAGATTACAAAGGTCCCATGCCATTGTACATGGGGTCGCCGTGAAGAAGGGGACGACTTAATGGCAGCTAACAACAACAAAACAATGTACTTCTTTTGACCTGAGTACAAAACAAAACAAAAAAATTCTTGATAGTGGGTTCTAATAATAAAGTTGATTAACATAACTATTCTTAGAAGTGGAACTGCAAATGCCCAGCAATCTGGGAGAGCATCTCTCTGTATTAAAGTTTGTTCTGCTTCAAGCAGCAGCCTTCCACTGGAATTCTGATTTCTCTGACTTGGAGGGCTAGCCCCAGCTCTGCAGAACAAAAGGATAATTTGAAAAGAGAGGTCTTAATTTGTAGTTTGTTGTTTTTTGAGCTTAAGCCAGAGCCTGAAGGAAAAATTACAGAGCCACTTGAACTGCATTAAAGAAACAATTCCTCAGCAATGCCAATAATAGAGCTGTATATGTTATTTGAATGCATGGTGAAGAAAAATGCTTCTTAAATTGAATACCATTTGTATGGTTTTATTTGTTTTTATTATGTGTAGAAGAAACGTATGGGTTTAGAACACTATTATTTGGATTCAGCTACCTTTGCTTATGCAGACAACAAGGAGCTGTTTTTGAAACTTAATATTCTCCTAAAATTTTACATCCCAAAATCAATTGCATCACTGTGTTTCCTTAGCTAGTCAGTGTCTTCACCAATGAACATTTCTTTTAGTCAAGGAAAATGTTAGCTATATGCCTAAACTTTTAATATTAAAAGAATAAAAATGTATAAAGCACTTGAAGGGGACTATGGCAGATATTTAGCAGCAAGAGTGATGAAGTAAAGGTAAGAAGGTTGAATTTAAATCCAGGGAATCCATTGATCAGATATGTGAGTTTTTGAAATGAATAGCTTCTTAGCCACATTTCTGTAGAATGGGAACACCATTACCTGTTTCATAGGACTCTAATAGTAAGAGGTGTAGCGTGGTGCTAATGAGACCAAGCATAACTCAGAATGATTTGTGCCCACATGTTGGTTCTGTTATTATAGTAACTTGGGTCAAACGACCTCTCATCACTCTGGACACAGCAAAATGTTCTTCCATGACATGGGACAAGGTTGTCCAGCAGGGATGAAAAGAGAAAGTGAATGTAAAATTCTTAGTTCAGATCCTGATATAATATAATACCTAGTCACTAAATATCAGCCCTTCTTAACATGAATAATAATTTTATATTTTAGTTATTATAATTTATATTATTTCTTCAATCACTTCAAATGAATGTGACAGCTGGGCAATTAATAAGGAAGATCAAGAAGAAATGATCCCCTTAGATTATGGTGTTGGTGAAGAATATTGTGTATACCATGGACTGCCTGAAGCATGAACAGATCTGTCTTGGAAGCAGTATAGCTAGAATGTGCCTTAGAAGCTTGGACAGCAAGTCTTCATCTCATGTACTCTGGACATATTATCAGAAGGGACAAGTTCCTGGAAAAAGACATTATACTTGGTAAAGTTGAGGGTGGGAGAAAAAGAGGAAGACCCTCAACAAGATGAGTTGATACAGTGGCTACAATGACTGGCTCAAACATAGCAATGGTTGTGAGAACAGCCCAGGACAGGGCAATGTTTCATTCTGTTGTACAAAGGGTCACTCTCACTTGGAACCGACTTGATGGCACCTTACAACAACAACAAAGTATTATTGTCGTTAGATGCTGTCAAGTTGGCCCCAACTCATAGTGACCCTGTATGCAATAGAATGAAACACTGCTCGGTCTTGCACTGTTCTCACAGTCCTTGCTATACTTGAGCCCATCTTTGCAGCCACAGTGTCAATCTATATCATTGAGTGTCTTCCCCTTTTTTGCTGACCCTCCATTTTACCAAGTACATGATATCCTTCTCCAGGGAATGGTCCCATCTGACAACATGACCAAAATAGGTGACATGAATTCTGACCATTCTTGCCTCCAAGGAGCATTCTGGCTGCACTTCTTCCGGGACCGATTTGTTTGTTCTTCTGGCAGGCCATAGTACTTTAAGTATTTCAAATAAATGGTATTTCTAGTAAAAGAACATTTATTAAAAGTCTGGACTCTGACTTGGTTCAAGTTTACAATATTTCTGGAGCTCAGATAGTTTAACTCCAAAGGAGCCCACTGACTAGAAAAAGACTTGCTTTGTCCCAGTAGATGCATTCTTGTATTTCTTTCCTTATGTGAACTAAGAAATGATTTATGTAATACATATTTGGCAATCTGATTGGAAAGCAACACGTTAAAACAGTTGTTGCTTTTGAAGCATGTCCCAGTTAAGGCAGCCAGTGTGGTAGTTCCAAACTTACCAGGTGATAATTTTACTCTGTGTGCCATACTGGCACCCATGAGGTCACAAGGCATCACCGACCTATCACTTTCAGACAATTTGAACATCCCTAACTATGTTGTTCTTTAAGCATTCCAATATACAGCTTTTAAAATACAAGGCCATATTAAAACACTATCTCAGAAGAACTCCACTGTTCAGATGCTTCCAGTTTCAGACTCCTGGATCAAAGATCTTCTATTATATGCATGTTAGGAATTCACAGCGGTGAAAGCATCAGTCTTAGAGCATGATATAATGGTGTTCAAAATATGTTTCTTGAATCCTCACATGTCCTTTAATTTCATAGAAATTATCAATATATGTTTTATTAAAATCATCTATGGGAAAATGTGTGGGAGCTCTGGTGGCGTAGTGCCTAAGGCATTTGACTGCTAACCAGAAGGCTGACTGTTCAAACCTACCAGCCACTCCTGGGAAGGAAGACTGGGCAATCTATTTCCATACAGATACTACCTCAGAAACGCAAGGAGGGGTCCCAAGGAATGAGATTGACTTGATGGCAGTGAGATTGGGTTTTTTTGGTATTGGAAAATGTATTATCTGTAAAAAAATTTTGAGGTCTAAAGTCAGGCAGCAGGGGCCACTCTAGACCCAACATTTTGATTATCTTCCTAATTCTACTCCATATGCACAGCATCATAATTTGTGAGGACACAAATCAAGTAATCAGGAAACGAAGCTTGGAAATGCAAACTTCTCATGAAATCCTGAATTGGCAGAAGTAATTCTGGGATGTGTACTGGAAAATGTGAAGCTTGCATTTCTAAGCAGATAAATCTGAAATTTAATGAAATGATCATAAAGTCCTACTACAAATTTGGCCCTGGGTTCTGCATAAAGGAATATAAATATCAATTTGGGAAACTGATGAGTACAGCTGCATTTTGAATTTGCCAAATCATCATAGAATTATGGAATCATAAAAATAGAAGTAGTGACTAAGTTTTTTTTTTTTTTTTTTTAGAAGAACTAGTCCCCCTTTTCTTTGTGGCTATATTTCACTATAAAATAAACAACTCCCCCAAAGATGACTCCTGAAGATAAGCCTGAAGTTCAATTACTTTTAGAATTTTATAAGAAGCTATAAATTCCTTTTATTATTTACACCTGTCTGGGTTAGCTTTTTCTATTACTTACAACCAAAGCATTTTAACTGATAACCAGATACATTTTCTCTTAGTTCTACCTTTGACCCCTGTGGTGGTTAAGTTTGTGTGTCAACTTGGCTAGGCCTGGTTGAGTGGCTGGGCAGCTGGATGTAGAATTCTGCATGATGAAACTGGTAATCAGCTCCATGGTGGAATCTACTGTGAGCAGCTGAGTAGCTGCCTTGGGTATGTGGTCTGTTTCCCACATATGAGAAATAGCTTTGGGAATGTTCTCTAGCTTATGGCATGCTTGAACAATGCATGTAGCCATGTCGTTCAGCAGCCTGCCATGCTCTGCCGACCTTGGGACTTACAATGGACTTAAATTAATTGCCTGCTGTGTTGTTTGGTAACATCGGGACTGTGCCATTTTGTTTGTTGACCTTGGGCTTGTTAGCCTCAGAAGCCAGTGGCTGCCTGAGTGAAGAGATGCCTCTAGCTTCAGTGGGCTGGGAACAAGAGGCAGAGCTGAAGCCCAAGGTCAAGGGGCTTTCACACAGCCCCTAGAGCCTGGCACTTTGAACTTGGACTTAAAGCCTCCAAACTGTAAAAGAATAAACTCCTGTTTGTTAAAGTCATCCCATTTGTGGTATATTCCTGTCAGAGTAGCACTAGGTAACCAGAACAACCCCCACAGTAGATATTGGAGATTGCCCATAATGCATCAAGAATTCCTTCTTCCTTCCTTAAAAAAGAGAAAAAAGAAAATATTTTGTTCAGATATCCACTTCTTCCCCATACATCAACATACCTTAAGGGAAATGGATCCATTCCTAGCTCCAAGGATGAGCCATTCCCGAATTACAATCTTGGATTTGTATCTTTTGAGTGCCAGCTTCCCTCATGGTAGTTAAATGATTACCAACAATTTTGAGGGCTCGCGACTCTTTGTCTACATTTAAAAGAGTTGTTGTTGCTGTTGTTGTTATGTACTGTCAAGTCGGACCCGATTCATAGCAACCCATCCTTCGGTTTCTGAGGCAGTAACACTACGGAAGTAGATTGCCCCATCTTCCTTCTGAGGAGTGGCTAGTGGGTTTGAACCATCAGCCTTCTGGTTAGCAGTCAAGTGCCTTAGGCACTATGCCACCAGAGCTCTCTTAAAACAGAGTAAGTATCTCTAATTCTGTGTTCCAAATAAGAGTCCTGAGATTAACTCTGACTTAGGTCAAATGTCCACCAAACAACCAATCACTTTAGCCAAGGAGATAAAATGCTGATTGGTTTAATTTATGCATAGCTCATCTGAAGGTCAGGAGAGGTCAACTGCCATGCGAAAGGGTTCATAACCACAATGAAAATCAGCATGCTGTTAGAAGGGGTAGGTAGGATGCTCAGCTAAATTTAAATTTCAGATGAACAGCATTTTTTTTTTTTTTTCCTAGTGGAGTAATATCTCATGTACTACTTGGGACATACTTATAATTCAAAATAAATAAATAAATGATTTATTATCTGAAATTCAAATTTATCTAGATGTTCTGTATTTTATTTGGCAATTCTATCAGAAGGGAACCAAAAAATGTTCCCTTTGGCGCTTGTTCAGGCAAAAGTCACAATATTTGTAGTACAATACAGTAGTACAAGGTAGCTCTGGGTGGAGAGTGTGAATGGCAGATGTAATAATGACTACAGTTTGAATACCAACTCTATGTTAGGAGTTTTATTTAAATCAGCTCTAATCTCATCAACATCCATGTAAGGTAGATAACACTATTATTATCCTTATTTTACAGATGAGAAAAATGTTAGGCTCAGAGAGGTTAATTAATCAAGGTTACATAACTAGTTACGTTCTTCATCTGGAATCAAGGTAAGGTTTGTCTGACTCCAAAATCTGAGATTCTCACTGATCTTCCTTTCTAAATTGGGTATTTGAGACACTCCATCTCAACACAATACTTTCAGGCCCATTTCCTTCAACTTTCTGACCCTATTTTAAATATGACTCCAGAGTCAAGAGAAAAACCACCAACTATGGAGAAAACCCACCACTCCCTGTAAGTGTGGCTCCTGTGGTGGCTTGCATGTTGTTATGATGTTGGAACCTATGTCTCTGGTATTTAAACTACCACCAGGGTCACTCATGGTGTTCAGGACCATCTCTTAATAGCAATGACAGAGAGGAGGGAACATTGACTGGGGTAGGAGGTGTTGGGCATGTTATTGGAGTGGACATATGGTCAAGGGTACTTTCTAAAATAGCGGAATAATTGTTCCAGCTGCAAAGGTAGCCACTAATTTCCAGGTGTTATGAGCAAAACTGGACCAAAGAGATAGGCTGTTAAGGTGACTAACGGCTGCCTTTCTCATGGCGTGTCACCTTCTCATTCAGTCTTTACTCTCACATAATTGTGAGGTCGGATTTAGGACAGAATGCTCAAGACCAGTTCCCACCATTGCCTGGTACGGGAGAACTATGGAAAATACCTATGTGTGAGAGTATGTACACACAGTCACAGCAGGCTGATATCTAGAAGGAAGATGACTTTGCTCCAGATCTTAGCAGCAATGGGGTAAGCTTGAGTGACAAAGCCAGCTCAGTATGGCTGGTTGAATTCCATCTTAGTCCAAATCTAACAAACTGAGAAAGCAACTCATATATATCCTTCCCTATACCCATATTTTTTTGCAAGACCAACGACTTGTTCGTTGCAAACACCTTTTTTTCAACAACACA
>NW_006921768.1:1609116-1713706 GCF_000298275.1 Orycteropus afer afer
GATGGATTGACACAGTGGCTGCGATGATGGGCTCAAGTATAGCAGGGATTGTGGGGCTGGTGTGGGATTGGGCAGTGTTTCATTCTGCTGTGCATGGGGTCGCTGTGAGTCGGAACCGACTCGATTGCACTTAACAACAACATACCCATATCCTAACCATGCTAATTATAGGTACCATTTCACTTAACTTTATCAAGCACTCTGCTAAATGTTTACATACACAAAATTTGCTTTACATTGCTAATTAGTATTTATTTTGCAGATCACTGTCACTCTCAGGTCTTTCCCCACTCAGTTTGCACCAAGGGATACCTTTTTTTTGTTGTTCATTTACTTAATCCTCATTCAGTTCTAGTCAAATTGTGACTAAACTTTTAATCCTATCTATGCCACCTTGTTCACACATGCCTCATCTCCTATTTTACAATGTACCAAGGTTATTTTGCTATTTCTACTTTTAATTTTTTATCTGGTTCTCCATATCTCCATTGTGCCTAAGTTGGGACAACTGTTAATTTAATGAGAATACTCTTCTATTAGATTTTAAGTCATTAATTTAAAAAAATTAAATTGTCCCAAAGCTAACCTACATCTTCATGGATTTCCAGTGCATGCATTTCTTCTGGCTTGTTTCCCTTGAACAGTAACTTAAATTATCAGAAATATTAGGTGGCTGATTAAATGTAGTGCATTCAAGCACCTGCAGATATTTAGTTCCAATTTCTGCATCATATTAGCCTCTGGCATCAATTTTTGTGCCTTCAGCACATATACTCACAGAGGACAAATCTATGTTAATACTAACCTGATCAAAATAGCAAAGTTGATTTGCTACACACATCATATACTATATTACATCTCTATCCTCATTTAGATAAGCAACCTTAGTTTTGCAAACATTACCAATTAATTTGGAAGCTACTTTGTCAAGTGTTACATGACACATTCATGTGCATGTTGCCTTTTTATTATTTATTTACTGGTGAAAATATACACAACAAATCATATACCACTTCAACAATCTCTACATGTGCAATTCAGTGACATTGGTTACTTTGTTCAAGTTGTGCCACTTTCCTTGACAATCTTTCCAAATTATTTCACTATCATTAACACAAGCTCGGTGTGCTCCTAAGGTTCTCATCTATCCTTCAAGTTGCTGTTGTCCACTGATCCCATGTAGGTAATTCTTTAAAAGAGTATAATGCTTAATGTAGACATTCTTTTCTAATTAGGCTAAACAATTATTTGGTTCAAAGGTACCTTCAGGGGATATAGTATTGGTTTAAGGTTTAAATATTTCCTCAGGGTAATATTTTCAGGGGCAAGGGGTTGGTTATCCAGTCCCAATTACTTCTGAAAATTTGCATTCCATGAGAATTTGAAATTCTGATCCATTATGTAGTTATTAAAACAAAACAACAAAAATAATCCACAATGAAGGGAAAATTTTGAGAAACAAATCTATATCTATGTTAATAGCTTCTAATATTTTGTTCTGCCTCTGGGTTTTTTTTTAATTTAATTTTTTTACCAACCCCCCATCATCAAAGATTATTTATTTTTCTTTCTTTTCTTCTTCTTCTTCTTCTTTGAAAAATCCTTTCCTTTTTATAATCTGAGAAACTGGACTCTATGAAGAAGAATGTGGCATCAAGATTGGAGGAAGAATCACTAACAACCTGTGATATGCTGACAACACAACTTTGCTTGCTGAAAGTGAGGATGACTTGAAGCACTTACTGACAAAGATTGAAGAATACAATCTGCAGTATGGATTACATCTCAATATAAAGAAAACAAAAATCCTCACAACTGGACCTATAAGCAGCATCACGATAAATTGAGAAAAGATTGAAGTTGTCAGACTTCACATTGCTTGGTTCTACAATCATCTCTAATGGAGGCAGCAGTTGGGACATCAGAAGACGTATAGCACAGGGTAAGTCAGCTGCAAAGGACCTCTTTCAAATGCTGAGGAGCAAAGATGTCTCCTTGAGGACTGAGGTGCTCCTGACATAAGCCACGACATTTTCAATAGCCTCCTATGCATGTGAGAGGTGGACAATGAATAAGGAATACTGAACAAGAATAATGCTTTTGAGTTGTGGTGCTGGTGAAGAATGCTGGAAGTACCATGGGCTGCTAAAAGAACTAACAAACCTGTCCCAGAGGAAGTGCAGCCAGAATGCTCCTTTGAAGCAAGAATGGCCTGACTTTGTCTCATCTACTATGGTCATGTTAGTGGAAGGGACCATTTCCTGGAGAAGAATGTCATGCTTGGTAAAGTGGAGGGTCCACAAAAGAGGGAAGGCCTCAATGAGATGGACTGACATGGTGGCAGCGGCTATGGGTTCAAGTATAGCAAGGTGTGGACCAAGCTGTGTTTCCTTCTGCCGTGCGTAGGGTGGCTATGAGTCAGAGATCACTCGACAGCATCTAACAACAGCATAACAACCTTTTCTTTTTATAATAGTGGTCTCATAAAATATTTGTCCGTTTGTGATTGATTGATTTCACTCAACATAATGGCCTCTAAGTTCATCCGTATTATAAGATGTTTCACAGATTCATCATTGTTCTTTAATGTTGAGTAGTATTCCATTGTGTGTATGTACCATAATTTGTTGATCCATTCCCATGTTGATGGACATTTAAGTTATTTCGATATTTTTGCTAGTCTGAATAGTGCTGCAATGAGCATAGGTGTGTATATATCTGTTTGTGTCAAGGTTTTTATTTTCCTAGGTAGCATAGTGGCTAAGACACTTGCCTGCTAACCAGACGGCTGGTGGTTCAAACCCACCAGCCACTCCTCGGAAGGAAGGTTGGGCAATCCTACTTCCGTAGTGATACTGCCTCGGAAACCCAAGGAGGGGTCGCTATGAGTCGGGTCCGACTCGATGGCACATAACAACAACAACAACAGGATATATACCTAATGATGGGATTGCTACATCATATGGCATTTCTATTTCCAACTTTTTAAGGGAGCACCATACCATTTTCCATACAGGTTGCACCATTTTGCAGTCCCACCAGCATCATATGAGGGCTCCAATATTTTCACACCCTTTCCAGCATTTAATGTTTTTTGCATTTGAAGTTTGCTATTAGTACTTGGGTGAGACAATATCTCATTGCTGTTTTGATTTGCATCTGTCTAATGGCTAATAAGGAGCTCTGGTAGCATAGTGCCTAAGGCACTTGACTGCTAACCAGAAGGCTGGTGGTTCAAACCCACCAGCCACTCCTCAGAAGGAAGGTTGGGCAATCCTACTTCCGTAGTGATACTGCCTCAGAAACCCAAGGAGGGTCGCTATGAGTCGGGGCCCACTCGACGGCAAATAACAACAACAACAATGGCTAATGATCATGAGCATTTCGTGTGTTTTAGCTGCCTGGATGTCTTCTATTTTGAAGTGTCTGTTCTTGTCTACTGCCCATTCTTTAATTGGACTATTAGTCTTTTTGTTGTTAAGGTGTTGAAGTTTTCTATAAATTCTAGAGATTAGCCCCTTTTCTGATATGTCATTGACAAAAATTTTTCCCAGTATGTGGGTTCTTTTTTCACTCTCAGTGAAGTCTTTTGATGTGCATAAATGTCTAATTTTTAGGGGTCCCAATCATCTAGGTTGTCTTCTGGTGTTTGTGAAATTTTAGTTATGTTTGATAGTGTATTTATGGCCTGAGTTAGGACCCCTAAGTTTGTCCCTGTTTTTTCTTTAATGATCTTTATGCTTTCAAGTTTTACATTCAGGTCTTGGATCCAACTTGAGTTCATTTTTGTATATGGTGTGAGATGTGGGATCTGTTTCATTTTTCTGTACATGGATATCCAGTTTTGCCAGCATCATTTATTAAAGAGACTATCTTGTCCCCTTTAATGAGTTTTGGCCCTTTTTCAAAGACCAGCTGTTCCTGATGGCTGAACAGGTGCTGGAGAGCAGAGTACCAGGTTCCAGAAGGAGTTCCCACTAGCCCCAAAGGCAGTTGGGAGCAGAACTCCTGTTCCCAGATGGAGTTCCTGCTGGCCCAGAAGATGTCTGGGAGTGAGGTGCCTGGACACAGAAAAAGTTCCTGTCAGCCCAAAAGATGGTTGGGAGCAAGGGCCCTGGTTTCAAGAATTCCAAAGAAGCAGTTTTGGGCAGAGCATCTGGTCCAATAAAAAGCTCCTTGTTGTTGTTGTTGTTGTTAAGTGCCGTCGAATCGGCCCCGACTCATAGCGAAAAAGCTCCTACTGTCCCAAAAGGTAGCTGCACACAGGGTCCCTGTTCCCGGGAAAAGGTCTTGCCATCCCAAAAGGTGTCTGGATGAAGGTGCCTCATCCTAGAACTAGTTCTGCTTATTCTGAAGGTGGCTGGGTGCAGGGCACCTGATCTCAGATGGAGTTCCTGCTGGCTCAGCAAATATCTGGGGACAATCTCTTGGTTTTTATATTGCAATTTAACAAATGTTTTGCCTTAACGCAGAGGAGATTCACAGGTGTTCTGAAAGACCTCTGGGAGGGACTCTTTCCAGGTTAGGGCTTGCTATTCTCCTAATGAAAAAGTTTGCCTAACTCCCAAGTCCATTATACCTCTCCCTAATGTGTTATACAATATATAGTCCCTTCCCAGATTTTTTGCTTCTATATTTGCAGTGTAGTAAGTTACATAGTGTGGCTTTTCTAGCCATAAGTGTTTAAACCCTGTGGTGAATTTTGCTGTGAGCAATTGAGTAGCTCTTCATTGTTAAAGTTATCCACCTGGGGTATTTCTGTTGGGGGCAGCACAAAGTAATTTTCTGGGAAGTTCTCTCTCTCTCAGGTGTATAGAATTCTGATGTTGGGATTGGTTAGTAGTCACTCTGCCAGGATCAAATGGAGCCCTTCTAGAAGCAGAAAAAGTCTCTCTGACTGCTGGCTGAGAGAAACACACTGTTGAGAGAGACACCAAGAGACACACATTGCTGGGAGAGAGACTGAGAGAGACTATTGGCTGAGAGATGGTGGGCTGAGAGAGACTCAGTATTATTCCTGAACTTGAATTGTAGCCTGGTGCTTCTTTTATAAACCCCATAATATATGAGTTCTGTGTGGTCACTGCAGCAAATTATTAAACCCAACAGAGAGGTGGTGGGTGCTGTGGGAAGAACAGTTGGTGTCAGGGTTGATGAAAGGGCTGGATGGAGGCAGCATGTCTGGCCTCACAGGAATAGGCCTTGTGCTATTGATGGTGATTCTGTCTTCCTCTTGTGCGGTTAGAGGAAGTCAGAAGATGCGGCCTCCCTGCCTCTTAGCAATACCTTTGAGCCAGATCTGATAGCTATGAACTACCCACTACTTGTGATTCTTCCTAGTTTTCTTTTTGGTTCTTATCTCTCTTATTTTTAACTCTGACTTTTTTTTTTTTTTTTTTTTCTTGGAGCTTCTACTCTCTACTGTATTGCACGCAATGATCTAGGCATTGGGACTACAAGAATAAAACAAATCATCTGATCTTATAGAGGTTACTTATGGTATGTGGTGGGGAGGACAGGCACTAGATAAGCATAGGCAGTCCCTGGGATATGAATGAGATCCATTCCTAATTGTATCTTAAAGATTTTGTAGCTAAGTCGAAACAGGTCCACATTCATATTTAGCCTTACTTTAGTGAAGGAAAAGTCTAGAAGTCTTCATGATTTAAAATCTGCACCTGCAGCAAGCGAGGGTGATTGTGACAAAGAATTTGTTGTGCGTAGGACTGGTTCAATTGTTTCAAAGTGAAAGCACATCTACATAACAAGCTCAAGTAGGAGTTGTCCATGAGTCACATGTTCATAACTGGGGGACTGGCTGTGTGTATGTCAGGTGGTGGTAAAGAAGAAAGGGATGACAGGTATGGGAGGCAGTCACAGCTACTTATCATAAGCATCCACCAGTGATGTAGTCTTGAACTTCTAGTGGTCTTGCTTTTCATTCCCAAACTTGGGAGATCCATTTGCTTGCATAGTACCTCCCTGATGATAGTTCGTAAATTTACATCACTCCTCGGGACCTCATCACCTTCTTTCCTATTTCAAATTTTGCCGTAATTCTCAGGGGTGCTTTCATTCTCCCAGTTGGTTTTTGGATTTTATCTAAAATGTTCCTTATTATAAAGTAATTTCATCATAGGAAATTCTCATGAATCCTGAACACAATATTACAAGAAAGTTATTGAGTCTATAGTTTTGTGTAGGGATAGACCATATAACCTAGGATAATTTACAGCACTTTTTAGTATTCATTTAGGGGTTTGTCATTGTATAGACACAGGATAATCACCAAATAACCTTTTAGTCATTGCCCATGGTACTTCAATTCTTAGTCACTATTCAAAGAGCCAGGGAAGAAATTCCCAATGGCAGTACTTCTCAACAGATTTATTAATCCCTAACCAGGCAAATTCAAGAAATAAATACCAAGGTTTGAAGCTACCATAAATTTCAGCTTTCAGGTTATCAGTCTTTTATAGCCAACCTGAGTATTGACATTTAGACACATTCTGCCACTCACCTTTGCTGTGTGGAATCATTTTCAGATTGGGAATTGCTTTACCTCTGGGAATGACTTGGATGGAATAGATAAAAAACATTATGAGTCAAAGGAGAAGCCCTTTTGTTTCCATAAGGCCTGAAACCATAAAGTAATTTATTTCTTTACTAGTGAGGAGAGCAGAAATTCACACTTTTCTCTGTTTTGCCACAGCACTTTCCCATTCACAGGATCACTTAGAAGGAAAAGCTACTATTACCTGATTCAATTATTGTCTTACCACATGGCTCTGAAGGAGTGTAGAGAAGGGGCTTAACAACTTGGTCTCTAAATGTAGTCTAGTTACTCAAGCTAGAACATTAAACTAAGCAGAGTCCTAAAATATTTTTCTTCCTATGTGATCATTTCAAAATATCAGTTGTAACAAAAAAAAAAAAAAAAAAAAAAAGTCAGCTGTGAAATGAATACCTAATCTGGAGGGCAGGATTTTCCTGTTTGATTTCAATTAGAGGTAATGGGAATCATGAGGATTCTTGCTGTACTTCTCAGTGTAGGTGTTATTTTTGCAATTAAGGCACTATGTATGTGTCTATAGGGCTTTTATTTAATTGGCAAACATTTATGACAGATGTCAAATTTCATCAACTCTTAGGCTTTTTCATGAAAAAATCCTTTGAATTTACTTATTTTTAAGATCCATATCCTAAGCCTCCTATTCCAACCAGCATCGCAAATTGGTTTCTACAGCTTCACTGTCAATGGTCAATAGCCTTGCAAATAGTTTTGATGAATGACATCCATTAAGTAGCAGATTAGGAATAGTCACAACAATCTCAGAACATTTCTCCTTCTCCTTCTTCTTTCTGATGCCAAAATCTATGTAAGTGCAAGTCTAGCCTGAATGAAAACTACAAATGCACTTGAACACATCTGGAAGTAGAATTCATTCAAACATTATTTTTACTCATTAACATTTCTGCTTGCACATTATCCCCAACTATTTATTCAAGGTGACACTTGACTAAACCTTAGTTACCTTAGGGAGAAGAAAAGGTCAGTAGATATAATAGCACCTCCATGTGTTGTGTCTTGCAGAGAACATTATGACTCTATGGAGCTGTGTTTGCAAATGTGCAATAAACTCCATTTTTCCCTGAACCCACAAGAGGGCAGTAGTTTAACACCTTCTTGGATACACAACTGAGTCAGGGCAAGCTTGCTAAAGAGAGTAAAGTTAAACCTACAAAAAGACAAAGACCCTGGCTAGCAGTTTTGAAATTATCATGGGAAGGAAGAAGCTGAGAGAAGTATGAATTTATTTTATAATATCAAAACCCTAACTTCTGGTCCAGAGCCCAGGCACCACTGGAGAAAAGAAAAAATGGAGTTCACAGCCTTCTTGGGTGAGCTCATACTTTTGCATCCCTTTTCCCCACAATGTTTCAGTTTCTGCCTTTCTCTGGCCTTTCCCTCCCATTCCTTGAGGTTAACTTCCATCTCTTCCCATTTCCAGAAGGGCCTTGTTTTCATACTTATCTCTTTCAACTTTAACATCCTCTGACTCTCTTCTATTGAATTTGTTCACCCTGTATCTTACATTCCCAACAAAAACTCGCTGCCATTGAGTTGATTCTGACTCAAAGTGACCCCTATCTGGTTTCCAAAGCCGTCAATGTTTACAGATGTAGATTCCCTCATCTTACTCCCGTGGAGCAGCTGGTGGGTTTGAACAACCTACCTTTTTGTTAGCAGCCCAACATCTTAACTATAGCACCACCAGAGCTTCTTTACATTTCCAAGCCTATTCTCATTTTGAAAAATTCATCTCTTAAACCAGAAGCACCACTACCAACTGTCTTAGTCTCTTTCTATCATTACCAGATTCTTACAAGAGTGCTTATTTAAACGTCAAAGTAATTTATTTTTGACCTTAGAAAAACTAAAGTAGTTGCTACATAGGGCAATTGTTTTTACTGAAACAGCTTTTTCTTAAAGCCGGCAATAACTTCTTTTGACATAAAAATTCTTGCTATTATCTCCTCCTAAAAAAGCCTTTCTTCCTTCTTCTTCCTTGACACACACACTCTCTCTCTCTCTCTCTCTCTCTATATATATATATATATACATATATATATATATATAAACTTCTGTGAGGCTTCTTTCCTAGTTTTTTCCCTACTTTTGTTTCCTAATTCAAAATCTCAATTTTGTTATTATTGCTGTCTCTTTCACTTGCACTCATTTTTTAAAAATTTACATGCAGTAAAATTAACTCTTTATTGTACAAGTCTATGAGTTAGAATATATGGTTTGGCATACAATTATGCCAAATCTTATACATCACCACAATCAAAACACTAAAAAGTTCCATTACCCCCAAAATTCCCTCATGCTGCTCCTTTGTAATTAACCCATTCTCTCACACCAAGCCCCTAACAACCACTGATCAATTTTCTATTCCTATACTTTTCCTTTTTTCAGAATTTAATATATAAATAGAATCATATAGTTTGGCCTTTTGAGTCTGGCTTCTTTCACTTGCTGCATGTATCAATAGTTTGTTCCTTTTCATTGCTGAGTAATATTCTATTGGTTAAACGTACCATAGTTTGTTCATCTATTCATCAGTTGAAGGACATGTAAGGTCTTCTAGTTTTTTTCTGTGTGTTTATGTGATTATGAATAAAAACATTATGAATATTCATGTACAAGGTTTCTGTGTGAACATAAATTTTCACTTCTCCTGGGTAAGAACTAGGAGTGGTATTGTTGAGTCATGTAGTGAATTATGTATTTAATTTTATAAGAAACTGCCAAATGGTTTTCCAAAAACAAAACCATTGTGTATTCTCACCAACACTGTATAAGAATCCTACTTGCTCCACATCCTTGTCAACACTTGTTATTGTCAGTCTTTTTTATTTTAACCATTCTGACAGGTATGTAACTGTTATCAGCTTAAAGAGCTTCAGCTAGTAAGTGGCAGAGTCAGAATGTGATTCAGTCTGCTTTCATAATCTGTTGTTAACTCACTATAATGCAATTCAGCACCCATCAAGTGGCAAATAGTCACAAATGATAAGGCATTGGATTCAGTCTTCATAGAGAGATGAAATGTTCCCATTGCTACTGCTTCCTATTCAAAGAATTATACTTTTAATCTCTTTTACTTTTCCTCTCGTCTTTCATTACATTTAAGAATTTTGCAAGGCTGAAAGGTTAGAATCTGAATAATTCAGTTCCATTCAATGAACAAGTTGTGTGGTTGTTGTTAGGTGCCACCGAGTTGTCTCTGACTCATAGCAACCCTATGCACAATAGAATGAAACACTGCCCGGTCTTGTGCCAGCCTCACGATTCTTGCTATACTTGAGCCCATCATCGTAGCCACTGTGTCTATCCATGTCATTGAGGGCCTTCCCCTTCTTCATTACCCTCCACTTTACTGAGCATGATATCCTTCTCCAGGGAATGGTTCCTTCTGACAACATGACCAAAGTAGGTGAGACGAAGTCTGGCCATTCTCACTTCCAAGGAGTATTCTGGCTGCTCTTCTTCCAGGATAGATTTGATAGTCCTTTTAGCAGACCATGGTACTCTTCGCCTTCTTCTCCAACATCACAACTCAAAAGCATCAACTCTTTCTTGGTCCTCCTTATTCATTGTCCAACTCTCACATTCATAAGAAGCGATTGAAAATACTATGGCTTGGGTTAGGTGCACCTTAGTCTTCAAGGAGATAGTGTTCCTCTTCATCACTTGGAAGAGGTCTTTTTCAGCAGATTTGCCCAATGCAATATGTCATCTGATGTCTTGACTGCTGCTTCCATTGGTGTTGATTGTAGAACCAGAGAAAATGAAGTCCTTGACTATTTTAATCTTTTCTCCATTTATCTTGAGGCTGTTTATTGGACCAGTCATGAGGATTTTTGTCTTCTTTATATTGAGGTATAATCCATACTGCAGACTGTAGTCTTTAATCTACATCAGTAAGTGCTTCAAGTCATCCTCATTTTCAGCAAGCAAAGTTGTGTCATTCACATATCACAGGTTGTTAACGAGTCTTCCTCCAATTTTGATGCCAGATTCTTCTTCATATAACCCAGCTTCTCAGATTATTTACTCAGCATACTAGTTAAATAAGTATGGTGAAAGGATACAACCTCGACATACTGTCTTCTTGATTTTGAACCGTGCAGTATCCCCTTGTTCTGTTCGAATGACAGCCTTCTGTCAGGTTCCTCATGAGTACAATTTAGTGTTATAGAATTCCCATTCTTCTCAATGTTACCCATAATTTGTTATGATGACACAATCAAATGCTTTTGCATAGTCTATAAGTAAACATCTTTCTAGTATTCTTTACTTTCAGCTAAAATCCACCTGACAACAACAATGATATCCTTCATTCCAAGTTCTCTTCTGAATCCAGCTTGCATTCTGGAAGTTCTCTGTCAATATACTGCTGCAACCATTTTTGAATTATCTTCAGTAAGATTTTACTTGCATGCAATATTAATGATATTGTTCAATAATTTCCACAATTGATGGGATCACTTTCTTTGGAATGGGCACAAATATGGATCTCTTCCAGTCAGTTGACCAGGTAGCTGTCTTCAAAATCTCTTGGCATAGCTGAGTTAGTGCCTCCAGTGGGGCATCTGTTTGTTGAAACATCTCAATGGGTATTCCATCAATTCCTGGAGCCTTGTTCTTTGCCATTTTCTTCAGTGCAGCTTCAACTTCTTCCTTCGATACTATTGGTTCTTGATCATATGCCACCTCTTGAAATGGAGGAAGATCGACTAGTTCTTTTTGGTACAGTGACTCTGTGTATTCCTTCCATCTTCTTTTGATGTTTCCTGCATCATTCAATATTTTGCCCGTAGAATCTTTCAATATTGCAAGTCAAGGCTTAAATTTTTTCCTCAATTCTTCCAGCTTGAGAAATGTCAAGTGTGTTCTTCCCTTTTGGTTCTCTAACTCTGGGTCTTTGCACATTTCATTATAGTAATTGGCTTTGTCTGCTTGAGCTGCTCTTTGAAATCTTCTGTTTAGCTCTTTTATCATGTTATTTCTTCCATTTGCTTTAGCTACTCTCCATTCAAGGGCAAGTTTCAGAGTCTCTTCTGTTATCCATTTTGGTCTTTTCTTGTCTTTCTAATGACCTCTTGCTTTCTTTATGGATGATGTTCTTGATGTCATTCCACAGTTGCTCTGGTTTTTGGTAATTGGTGTTCAATGCATCAAATCAATTCTTTAGATGGTCTCTAAATTCAGGAGAGATATTATCAAGGTCATATTTTGGCTCTAGTGGACTTGTTCTTATTATCTTTAACTTCAAGTTGAACTTGCATATGAGCAGTTGATGGTCTGTTCCACAATCGGCTCATGGTGTTGTTTTGGCTGAAGATATTGAACTCTTCTCTATTGCCTCTTGCCACAGATGTTGTCAATCTGATTCCTGTGTATTCCATCTGGTGAAGTCCACATGTATAGGCATCGCTTATGTTGTTGAAAGAAGGTATTTGCAATGAATAAGTCATTGGTCTTGCAAAATTCTATCATGCAATCTCCAGCATTATTTCTATCACCAAGGTCATATTTTCCAACTACCAGTAAATCTTCTTTGTTCCCAACTTTTGCATTCCAGTCACCAGTGATAAGCAACACATCTTGATTGCATGTTTGGTCAATTTCAGACTACAGAAGTTGGTAGAATTCTTCAATTTCCTCATCTTTGGCTTTGGTGGTTGGTGCATAGATTTGAATAATAGCAGTGTTAACTGGTCTTCCTTGGAGGCATATGGGTATTATCCTGTCACTGACAGCACTGTACTTCAGGACAGATCTTGAAACAGTCTTTGTGATGATGAATGCCCCACCATTCCTCTTCAATTTTTCATTCCTGGTATAGTACATCATATAGTTGTCTGATTCAAAATGGACAAAACAAGTCCATTTCAGTTCATTAATACCTGGGATATCAAACTTTATGCATTCCATTTCATTTTTGACAACTTTCAGTTTTCCCAGATTCATACTTTGTACATTCCATGTTCCAATTATTAATGGATATCTGCATCTGTTTCTATTCATTTTGAGTTGTGCCATATCAGCCAGTGGAGGTCCCAAAAGCTTTACTCTATTTCTGGATAGAGTAAATGAACAAGTAGATAAAGTAAAGGTCACAGCAGCAATATTTTTTCCAGTACATGTAGTGAATCCTGGGAACTGTCCTTACTGATGGGAATGTTTTCTTATCCTGTGATATCATGCCACTCCGGTGATCTAGGAAACAGTGTTTTTCTGAGACTGGCCAAGTGAAGAATGTAAAAAACACCATTCCCTTATTAGACAACTTATCATGATATTTGTAAGCACTATTGAGAAAGACATTGCAACCAGGTATTACTCTTCACTGCACCTGGTCCACTCATACCAGAGTGACTCAAAAGCCATTATGTTAAATGGAATTGATATGAACATTGACAATCTAAGTGCTACAGATGAACATGTAAAGGCTGAACATATACTGTAGCTACAAATTACTTCTCAAGTGAATAGGAAAAGTTACATAAAGTAAATTATGCATTTACCTCCTCGACTGAATGCAGAACCCAACTAAGAATATAATAAATGAAATGGTAAGAGGTTTTATGAATAGAAACCTTAATAGCCATCTTCAAGGAGTAGTGAACATTTCGTGCCCAGAAAATTTAATTTTGTTCTGATCGAAAAACTAATCTCTTCTCAAGAGTGGAAATCCTTTTCTCCATTTTAATCCATAGATCCTGGGAAAAATAACATTTAACTTTAATTTTCTTAGCAGTTACATAACTAGGTGATCTCTTATTTAAAATTTTTTATCAAACTTCCATTTAAAAATGTTATCTGTCCATAAAATGCAAACTGAGTTTCTTTCCCTTCATTATTAACAAAAGATCACATCTTTTTGTAGATGCCAAGTACTCTTATATAAAAGTGTATTAATACTTATATAGAAAGTAAAGGCATTCAAAATTGGTAATGCACATTTCTCTTCACTTTATAGTTCCATTAAATCTATGAATTTGTTCAGTAAACTGTATCGAATTATCCCTATTGGATAGACAATCAGTCTACCTGAGAGGCAGCCTTCTCCAGGGGGTCATTTCATCTGATCAGATATCAAATGACTTGTTGATTATTCTGACTTCAAAGGTTTCTAGTGCTGAGACCTTCAAGGTGGTCTGCTAGACCTTGAGTGTTGAGGCCACCTGTCAACGTAACCTCCAAATTAAAGAGAATCTGTTAGGAAATGAAGAGTAAACTTCCTCTCCTTCAGATGAGGCTGATTAACCTTGAGCAATTTTACTTCTTCAATACCAGCCAGCACTGGAAAAATATCACCAGCAAAAGTCCAGTTCCCTTTATTGTGTGATACATGCACTTGCTTGTCAAGAGGAAAAAAAAAAAGTAAATATCCATCTATAAGGTTGCAAGATTATAAGAAAATTTAAATTTAAAGATTCCACACTGCTATTTTTTATCAGTTTGTAAAAATATTTTGGCACTGATTTATATTAGTGGAAAATAATTATTTGAGTTCTAGACAACTGTGGGTTCTAAAAAGTATTTTGAGGAGAAAAATTTGCAGTTATTTGTCAGCCAATGAGGCTTTCTTTTTGGCTCACAAAACTTTAATAATATAAGAATTTGCCTATTTTTGTATTCATGCTTATCAGATGAAACTTCTTCCCAAATATAAAATGTAGTTCACTAGGGCAGCTGAGAGCAGTTTATAAAATTTGCATATTTGTGCTGGCTTTGTCATAAAATACAAAACTTATTAATTGTAATTAATATGTATAGTGAGAAAATATCATCTGAATCTTCTGACACACTAGGAAAAAAAATCGTTGTTATTTTGTGACTTTAAGCTCATCATTAGAGAATTTTTTACCTTTTTATTTTGAAATAAGTTTAAACTTAAAGAAAGGTAATATAATAGTAGAGAGTTTCCATATACCTTTCGCTTAGCTTCCCTTCACTTTCCTTAATGTTAACTTCCAGTATAACCATGGTATAGTTTTCAAAATTAAGAAATTAATTTTGGTACATTACTACTAACCTACCTACAGACTTTATTTGGATTTCCCCAGTTTTTCCACTAATGTCCTTTTTCTGTTCCAGAATCCAGTCTAGGCTCCCACACTTTCATGTCTTCCTAGTCTCTCTTGATGGTTGTTGTGATCCATCCAGTTTTCATTGACTAATTTTTGGGGAGTAGTTCACCAGCCCCTTCTTCCTAGTCTTAATCTCCTTTAGAATAAGATCAGAGCACTTTTCCATAGTAAATTCTTTTCCGTCATTTTTATGTTTAGACTTTCATTCATTGTTATCATCACCATTTAGAAAATAGTGGTAAGTAATACCATTGGAGAAAGACAAATCATAGATGTCATACAAAGTATGATATTTAATGGGAATGAGGGACAAAGAGAAGGGGTGGATGCAAGGAAGAAGTGGGAAGAATGCTGTTACAGTGTGGGGACTGCAGTAAATGTCACAAAACACAAAGTGTTCGGATTGTTGAACGGAAAACCAATTTGCTCAGCAAACTTTCACCCAAATCACAATAAAATAAAAAATAATATCCAAAGCAAAGAATATATATATATATATATATATATATATATATATGTATCTCAGAAGGAAGGTTGGGCAATCCTACTTCCATAGTGATACTGCCTCGGAAACCCAAGGAGGGGTCTCTATGAGTCAGGCCCGACTCAATGGCACATAACAACAACAAATATATATATATATATAAACATCTATAAGTTTGAAGTCTGCACTCAAGTAGAAAAATTAAGACAACTTCAGAAGTAACTATTGGTCAGTAGCAAAATTAATACTCTAAGTATTTTGTCTCCAGCTTAGCAGAAAATTTTCAAAAGAGATCACTTTTTAAAGGTTTATTGTTTTAAAGATTTTAGAAACACAGTGTTTGAGCATGGACATTTCAATCCTTAAGATGTTACAAGTGTAAATTCATTGATTTTAACCTATATTATCTTTATGACTTATAACTTTCCACTATTCTAATAAATTGAAATATTTTATTTTGAATAAAAACAAAATTAATTGAATCTTTATTTTTCAAAAATTACTGAATAGACATTGTAGTTATATTTATAAGTCATAAATTAGATAGAAATTAAGTGTTCAGAAAGATACGATTGGTTAAATGTATTATAGTACATAAATATGCCCTGATGATACTGTAGGAGAATAATGAGTTGGGAAGGGGTCGTTATGAATTATTAGGAGGTACAAGCAGTGTGTACAACATGATTATGTATGTGTGTGTTTATGTGTGTATGGAAAAAAAATGGAATGTTTTTGTGCCAAAATGTTAATTTCTGGATAATAGGATTTAAGGTAGTGTTTATTTTCCTTTTTGATGCTTTTCAATATTAAAAAAAAAATCAGCAATAGTCACATTTCTTTTGGTTTGGGAAAAAATGTTATTTAAAAACTCTGAACAGAAAATGTTTGTTACTCTTAATATACATTTACTTCTAATCTTACAAAGAAAGGATTTTTTTCTCCTTTTTTATGGAAGAATGGAATAACTGGAATAATAGTTCCTTTAGGTTTTGAAAGATTGAATTAATATATTTGGAAAGTAGATTGAATAGATTTTTAAAAATTCAAGTCATGCATTTCTTGGTTTATTTCATCGGTTGGCATTTTTCTTTTTGAATTATGCTTTGTTATTAATATTTGTTCTCATAATTTTAAATTTAAACTACAGGAAGATATTATTCAGGGGCTCTATTCAGTGTGGAATGAAATATTCTTAGTAATTAAGAATATTTTTGTATAATATGTGTTTGTAGAAATATCTGTTGGTATAATGTGGTGGTTAAGTCTGTGTGTTAACTTGGCTGGGCCTGGTTGAGTGGCTTGGCAGCTGGATGTAGTATTCCCCCAGGATGAGAATGGTAATCAACTCCATGGTAGAATCTACTGTGAGCAACTGAGTAGCTGCTTTAGGGATGTGGTCTGCTTCCTGTATATAAGAAGCAGCCTTAGGGAATGGTCTTTAGCTTATGGCATGCTAGAACCCTGCGTGTAGCCAAATCTTTGTTCAGCAGCCTGCAGCCTGCCATGCTCTGCCAACCTTGGGACTTTCAATGGACTTGAATCAATGGCCTGCCTTGTGGTTTAGTAACATCGGGACTGTACCATTTTATTTGTTGACCTTGAACTTGCTAGCCTCAGCAGCCAGTAGCTGCCTGAATGAAAAGAGGCCTCTAGCTTCAGTGGGCCAGGAGCAAGAGGCAGAGCTGAAGCCCAAGGTCCAGGGGCTTTCACACAGCCCTAGAGCCTGGCACTTGGGACTTGGACTTCTAGCCTCCAAAAACTGTAACAGAATAAACTCTGATTTGTTAAAGCAATCTCATCTGTGGTATATTCCTGTCAGAACGGAACTAGGTAAGCAAAACACATAAATGCCATCCTAAACTACCATTAACAATAGAATAATTATAGCTGACCATCCACTCCTCAGAAGGAAGATTGGACATCTATTTCCATGGGGATATCACCTT
This sequence comes from Orycteropus afer afer, assembly GCF_000298275.1. Lineage (NCBI taxonomy): Eukaryota > Metazoa > Chordata > Mammalia > Tubulidentata > Orycteropodidae > Orycteropus > Orycteropus afer. The sequence goes on from NW_006921768.1 coordinate 1,626,217, forward strand.
GGAAACCCAAGGAGAGGTCATTATAAGTCAAGTAGACACAACCTCAACCACAGCAAGTTTGGTTTGGGTTTTTTTAATTGGTATTTACTGTGTGCCAAACAAGATTCTAAATGTCCTATGTGTTATCCCAGTCCATCATCAAGCCATCTGGTGTGGTAAGAGTTAATATTATTCCCATTTAACAAAACAACTGCTGTCAAGGTGATTCCAATTCATAGTGATCTCATGTGTTATAGACTAGACCTGCTCCATTGGGTTTTCTTGGCTACAATCTTTTAGGAATGAGATCACCAGGCCTTTCTTCTGTGGTTTAGCTGAGTGGGTGTGAACCACCAAACTATTGGTTAGTAGTCAAGTGTTGGTGAGTGGTTTGTGCCACCCAGGGACTTGCTCCCATCCAGAGATGAGGAAATAGAGGCACAGATAGATTCAATAACTTGTCTAAGGTATCTCATCTGGTAAGGAGTAAGGTTGGGCTAAGTACCCAGGCATTCTGACTTCACAATCTGTGCTCTTAACCTTAATGCTTTATCATCTCTACTTAAGGAATAAAGATAATCTGACAGATTTTACCTTAAACCACTCTGATATGAGTTAATCTTTCTCTAGTTATCCAGATGGGATACAGAATATTTCAATCTCTCTCTTGGCTGTCATTAGAATATCAGTTATACTGTTTTGGTGAATAATGCAGTACAATCTAGTATTTCAGTGTACGGGCATAATTCAGATGTTATTACATTATATCTACTTCTAATTAACAACATCAACATAAAAGCTATCAATTATTGACCTATTCCTCTACGCTAAACACTGTTTTACATGCATTATTTTGGGTGAGGCTCAGAACAATTTAAGAGATGGGTCCTATTATCATCATACTCATTTTATTTATGAAGAAATAAGGGCTTGTGTAAGTTCATAGACCTACCAGGGACTGGAACTTAGCTTTTCTGACTCCAGATCCTAGCTTTTAAGCATTGTGCAATACTAACTACACTCTTGTCTAGTCTTTCCCAAAGATTCTCATATAGTTGTATTATAGTTAACCTTATCTTTATCAGAAGTATCTTTGTATCTTTGTAGTTTAAGCCTGATTGTGAGTACTGATGAGGAGAAATATATATATTTATATTTTTTGCTAATTCAATATTTTTTACTGCAATTCAGTGAGATCAATTATATCAATCATGGTGTGCATTTTAATAGATTTAACATAACACCAAAGATCTTTAAATCACTATTACTTTTGTAACCCACACATGCGAAACCAACCATCCTACTTTACTCAGGATTTTCTGGTTTTAGCACTGCAAGCCCTGTGTCCTGAAAAACTCTTCAGTCCTGGCCACACTCCAATTTTAGAAGTAAAAGTTTAAAAATTAATACAATACTTCCAATTCCAGCCAAACTAAGCATCCATGTAAATATATTCTGGAACAAAACAACTTTAAAAGGAGGGTCGGCGTGAGAGAGAGAGAGAGAGAAGAGAGGGGAGAGGGGAAATATCATATTATATTCAATATGTAATATTGAAAAAGACATATAGTTTGCCTATACAGTGTATAGCACTTGCAAAGTAGAGTAAGTCTTGCATTTTATATTAAGTGTTGTTAACCTGGTCTCCTCATAAGGGGGCCCATAATTTTAATAACAATAGTTGTCTGAGACAGAAATACATAATAAAATCTGAAAAGGTACATTATCACAAAACAAAAACATCACTTGAGAATAACTGACCCTAAACTCTGCAACTACATTTTTTACAGTGGTGAAGGAGCTCTAGAACGAGTTCTAGTAGCACATCGCCTACAGCATCTGACTGCTAACCAGAAGGTTGGTGGTTCAAATCCACCAGCCACTCCGTGGAAGGAAGACTTGGCAATCTACTTCCATAAAGATTTACTGCCTTAGAAACTCAGTGGGGGTCACTATGAGTTGGAATCAAGGTCAAAGGTAGTGGGTTTGGTTTTTGTTGTTGTTTTAAGGAGCACTGGTGGCATAGTAGATAAGGCATTTGGCTGCTAAGGTCAGCGATTCAAACCCACCAGCTGCTCCAGGAAGGATGGAGCAATCTACTTCTGTCAAGATTTACAGCCTCAGAAACCAATGTGGGTTGCTATGAGTCAGAATCGACCCGATGGCAGTGAGTTTGGTTTGGTTTACAACAGTACAGAGAATGAGAAGTGCTTTCCATCAAAGTCCAGTCCCTCCGCTCTGTCCTGGACTCCTTCCCTCTAGCGTAAATAGATTTCAGTTCCTCTGATTTCCCTCTCTCTCCTTCATCATCAAGTTCAAAATTATCCACTGGATAATTTTCCTCAGTATACAAAGATTCTCTATAAAGATTCTTCCAACTTAAAAAATATATATATCTTTGATTTAGAATCCTCTTCCGGTGATTACTCTGTTACTCTTCTGTCCAAAGGCAAACATCTTTTAAAAGAGGTCTTTCCCAGGCTCTCTTCACTTCATCTTCCATTCACTCTTCTACTCACATCAGAGGGCTTCCACCCTATCAGTCAGCTGAAAGTGCTCTCACCTATGACCTCCGTGTGCCAGATCTCATAGGCACATCTTTGTGCTCAATTTTCTCAGCCCTTCAAAAGCATTAGACAAATTGACTTCCAACCTTCCTGAAACATTTTCCACCCTAGGCTATTGAGACACACCTTCATGGTTTCTGCTAAATCGCTGGCCACACCTTCCCAGTTTCCTTTGCTGGCTTATTCTCATCTGTCCAGCCCTTAAATTTTGGTGCTCTCCATATTCAGTCCTCAACCAGTACCTTTTATTTCTATATACCTTCTCCCTCAGTAATCTCATTCCACCCAAGGGTCAATTTCAAATAGGTGATTACTCTCAGATTTACATTTTTAGCTGAGACCATTTCCCTGAATTCTATGTTTATTCATTCCACTGCTAGTTTAACAGTGCTATTTAGATAACACCACTGGTGTTTTAGACTTAACATTTTCCATGTGGACTTCTGATTTCCCAACCAGTTCCTCCCAGATCCTCCCCAATTCCTTGTGACTCCTACCTCGATTACTCCCTTGCCTTCAATTCTCCAATTCCTCAGCAAGTGCTATAGATTCTATTTCTAAAATATGTCTCAAATCCAGCAATATCTACCCAATATCAATTCTTCCTTTCTTCTTTACAACAAAATTTGATTTTGTTGGGGGTAGCAATGTGCTCAGCTAAAAAGTTAAATTTTTCAGTTTCTCTTGAAGATTGGGTCAGCCATTAAGTCTTGGTAAATGGACTGTGTAGATGATAGTTCTCAATACAGATGCCAGAGTGTTCTTTCAAAAGGGTAAACTGAAACATCTTTCATCCCTCCTTAAAACCCTTTGATAGAATCCCACAGGGTTTAAAATGAAATACACATTCTTAACATGGAAAGAAAGGTTGTGGATACTTGAGGCTCTAATTTCTCCAGATCATGTCATACCATTCCTGTCTTTACTCCCTACCAGACAGAAGCCTTCTTGGAACATGTCACCCTAGGGCTTTGCACATGCTGTGCAAACTACATAGAAATGAGTATTTCCCATTCCTTCCTCTCCACACCTCCCTTTTCCTTCACCCCAGTGATCCTATCCAAAGATTAGCTGTTTGTCATCCTTTCATTCCCAGGTGAATGTAGCTCTGATCCTTGTGTCTAAACCCACTCCATCATATCCTACCACTACTTCCAGTTGTTGCCACCTATTAGTTTTCTTCATTGTACTTACAGTTTATAATAATTTGTTTGTAACCTGTGTTTTCCTTCACTTTCTCATTAAACCTTAAGTTGTAAGGGCAGGCATGATGTTAAATTTGTTCACCACTGTTTACAAGTCCCTAAGGGAATTCCTGGCAGTGACTAATGATTCTCAACTGTGTCTGAAAGTGAGATTCATCTGGGGAGCTTTTAAATACTGACTCCCAGGCCCTAGCCTCCTAGAGAATCACATTTAATTGGTCTGCGCTAGGACCCAGTGTTAGTACCTGTATGAAAGTTCTCGAGGTGATTTCAATGTACAGTCAGGTTTGAGAAAAACTTTGACTCTTGTTCTGGTTACCAAGTGCCACTCTGACAAGAATATATACCACAAATAGGATGGCCTTAACAAATAGGAATTTATTCTCACAATTTGGAGGCTTTAAGTCCAAGTTCAAAGTGCCAGGCTCTAGGGGCTGGGTGAAAGCCCCTCAACCTTGGGGTCCAGCTCTGCCTCTGCTCCCAGTCCACTGGAGCTACAGGTGTTTCTTCACTCAGACAGCTGCTGGCTGCTGAGGCTGAGAAACCCCAAGGTTGACAAGTAAAAAGGCACAGTCCTGATGTTACCAAACCACATGGCAGGCCATTAACTTAAGTCCATTATAAGTCCCAAGATCGGCAGAGCATAGCAGGCTGCTGAGCAATGATATGGCTACATGCAAGGTCCAAGCGTGCCATAGGCTAGAGACCATTCTTATATACAAGAAGCAGACCACATCCCAAAGGCAGCTACTCAGCTGCTTGTGGTAGATGCTACCATGGAGTTGATTGCCAGTCTCCTCATGGGGAATAACTACCACCAACTGCCCAGCCACTCTACCAGGCCCAGCCAAGTTGACACACAAATATAACTACCACAGGGAGCTTTTTTTATGTTAAAAAAATATCAATATATATACCCCACCACCAAGATTCAGATTTAATCAGTCAGATACAAGGTCCCAGGGTGTTGGGAGCCATTTGCATTAGAGCTCAATAAATTTCTGTAGTCTAGATAGACATGGGAGCTCTGGTAGCGTAGTGGCTAAGACACTTGCCTGCTAACCAGAGGGCTGGCGGTTCAAACCCACCAGCCACTCCTCGGAAGGAAGGTTGGGCAATCCTACTTCCGTAGTGATACTGCCTCGGAAACCCAAGGAGGGGTCGCTATGAGTCGGGTTTGACTCGACGGCACTTAACAACAACAACAACAGATAGACATAGTTCACTATAAAACTAACTTAAGCATAATCATATACAACAAATTATATGTGATAGAGGGTTTTTGTATTAATTTCCATTCCTTGTCAATAGGAAGTGGTTGAATCCTTTTGCGAGCAATTGTCTCTAAGAATAGAGACAGTACCAGAATTTTCTTAACCTCCTCCTCCAATCTTGTTTTCTCCTGTTCTTGTTTTATTACTATTCTTGGTCAAAAGAGCCCTGGTGGCACAGTGGTTAAAATACTTGGATGCTAGTGAAAGGTTGGTGGTTCAAATCCACCAGTCATTTCATAGGAGAAAGATGTGACAGTCTGCTTCAGTAAAGATTCATCTTGAAAATCCAATGGGGTAGTTCTATTGTCTTACAGGGCTGCTATGTGTTGGAATAGATTCAATGACAACAGGTGTGATTTGGTCCTTGGTTACTTCAGGATACACTGGGATTATTGCTTCCTTTTATGAGGGCCCTTCGGTGATAATTTTCCGTTTTGTATCTGTAGGTATGCAAAACTCCTATTTTAAATTCAGAGTCAATTATATCTGTCTTTGAAATTCTTACTCTTCCGATGCACCAATCACACCACACCTGACACAAAACCTATACAGAGAAGGCGTTCAACAAATGTTTGTTAAATTGAATGAATTCATCTGTATTTAAAAGATGTTGCCACACTCCAAGCACCTCAAAATGTCCTGTCTCCTGTATTTTCTTTGCTTATTTGGGTCCCTGGCCTTTTCTTCCAGAAGGCTCTGTTCTGATCATGTTGACCTGTGTACAAGGGTGGATGAAGAGGAGTAATGAGATCAACTTTCGACTGGAAACTAGATTGAAAGGCAGTTCCCATCATGCAGAAGTTACAGATAACACAATTTCTTTTGTGCAAAGAGGTTTAGCAACCCACTTGCTTCCCACTTTCCCAGCCCAAATAGAACCTTTCTTGTTTTATGAATTTAACTGTTTATCCTATGCTATATATACTTGAATGCTTTATTCCACTACTTTTATTGTAAGAAATGAATTTTTGTTTTTCTTCTTTAAAAAAAAAAGAAGAAACCCCTCTTGCTACACTGTAAATCAGCCTCCAGCAGAGAGAGAGAAACACAACCGATGGCAGAACCAGAATACTTTACAAGCTGTAAAGCATGACATGAAGAGATAATGAGCATCATAATTCAGGCTATCACCAAAAAGAAAACCAGAAAGCATTCTATTTACTCTTGTAAAAATTTTCCTTTAACTTGCAAAGTATTGATGGAGCAAACCACACAGTCACTAGAATGTTCACTCTAGGAGTGCAGGGACTTTTTCTCACTTACACAGTACAAGGAAGTCTCCTCATGGGGAATAACTACATTGAAATATTGAATTCAAAAACTAATGTCAATTGACACACAATGCAGCAAAAATAAATAAGTGCAGGATTTTAAAAAGTTCTATTATGCCAAGTGAAAGAAGTCAGTCACAAAAGGACAAACATTGTATAATTCCACTTATAGAAATATCTAAAATAGGCAAATGTGTACAGAACTAAGTCTATTAGTGATTACCTGAGGTGAGTGGGAGGGAGGGGGAAAGGAGAACTCAATACTTAGGGGACACTGACCTTCGGTTCAGGGTGATGATGTAATTTGGGGAACAGATAAGGGTGATAGGTCAATAATATATAAGCATAATGAATGTCACTGAACTGGATATGTGAAGGTTACTGAAATGTCAAATGTTTTGTTAGAAATATATTCAGCACAATTTTAAAAAAAGAAACTTATCAAATCTCAGAGAAAAATGAGTGCAAGAGCTTATTGTCAAAAAGGAGTTATGGGAGTTACAGGTCTTGATTGAAGTCAAAATAAACTTCCACTTTTTCCCCCTCTTCCTTTGTGTATGTGCCATTTTTCCAGAGGCCCAGTGCCTAAATGGGACAAGAACATAATTCATCCTCCTGCATTAGGGACCAAGAGGAATTATGACCCCAGTACATTATTAAGTGCTTTGTTTGTGAGCTCCTCACCATTTGATTGTTTTAACAACTAACCAGTGAGTAAAGTTCCAAGTTTTCAGATTTTGAATATTTGTAAGTGAGGAGACTAGTAAGTTAATCAGGACAGGGCTGTGGTTAAGAACACAATTAAGTTACTTTAAAAACTTGATATGCGATAAGTGAGGGAAGGCAGCATTGGGTTCAATTCAAGCAAGTCAAAAGTAAGAATTCCTTATTGGAAAAGCTTATCTTCTTGTGTTCCAAGGTCAGCTAGAGCTTAGGCCATCACAGGTGCTGAAGATTTAATCCCTTTTTGCAGCATCTCCAGCTGTGGAATGCACACCTGAGAAACAGAATTCCACTCGCAGAAAGGTAATCAAGACCTGGAGAGGAACCAGCTTCCCCATGTCTGCCACCTCAGACTTACCTCTGGCCCAGCTTCTCTGGTTCCAATGAATAATTTAACTTATTTCCCTAATATATAAATCTCCATTGCAGTCTCATCTTTCTTCTAACTCTAGGAAAACTGGAGGCTAATTTTGTAACTGCCTATCTCTCCAGGTGTAGCAAGCAAGTTTTCCCAACCATGGAATGTGACCGTTTCTTTGTGAGGAAAGCAGTGAACCTTTAAACTCTAATATTCATAAAGGCTTTTGTATCACAAATCTGTCATTTGAGTATAGATACCTCTCCATGCACAAGTAATAGGTAGACAATGAGAACAAATGGTATTCATTATTTCCCATGCTCAGCAGTCATCTTCTAATTGAAGCACCCACTCATCCTCACTTTTTATACTAATGCTAAGTTTTAATTCATCCTGCTAAATCTCATACTTTTATAGAAACTTCCAATAAAAATAAGTCTTGAGCTCCCAATAAATGCCTGTGTCTTGGACAACATACCCTCAGTCAGAATTCACTGGAGCCTTTCCATCATCTAGGCTATTGCTAGAAGGTAACTGTTTCATCCAGGAGACTCCGGTTTGGGCAGAGAAACAAAATGGTACCATGGATGGTACATGAAGTGGTTTATCTCCCTCATAAACCAATAGCAAATGAGATAGGCACTAGAAAATTTTTGAGAGCTGATATGGCCTTACAATTCCACATCATCCCTTGTCAATAAAGTTCCCGATAGATTGCTGAGATTCATGAGATACATCTTTAAAAACAGCCTTTAGGCACTAAAATGAATGCACTCAGAGGATGGAAAATTCAGCCTAATACCCCGTCTCTATACAGTGAACAGCCATGGAGCACTGACTGTGATTATCATGCTGTAAACGCTTAGCGCAGATAACTAACTTAACCATCATAGTAATTCTCTCAGTTGGAAAAGTAGAGATATTGAGAAGTTAATTAACTTGCCCAAGGTCCCACACCTACTAAGTGGCAGGTGATAGGGTAACAGGGCTTTGTCCTCAGCAGACCTCCCACACTCCTAGTCAGTAGCCCTAAAACAGTCTCCTTGGCCTCCGGCTGATATATAAACTCAGCTTAGATTGACTGATATCTGTGATTTTTTTAATCAGAAAATATTATATAGAGAGATCTTGTTTCCCTGTTCTGTTTTCCAGCTCTCCATAAGTTAACTACTCTATAATTTTGAATGATTCTATCCCCCCACCCACCCACCCCATACCTTCCATGAGCTGCAAAAGTTCTGATTACTCTATTGTGTGACTGCTGTATCTCCATGAGTCCCAGCCTGTACTCAACAGTGCTATCCTTTGGAGTGGTACAAAACAATCTCCTAGTCGTTGGCTCTAACCTTATTTATAATGTATTAATACTAGCTAACATTTATGATTGTCAGTCAAAAAGAAGACCTACAGTGACATGGATTGACACAGTGGCTGCAACAATGGGCTCAAACATAGCAAGGATTGTGAGGATGGCACAGGACTGGGCAGTGTTTCATTTTGTTGTGCACAGGGTCTTATGAGTGGGACCAACTCCAAGGTACCTAACAGCAATAGCATTTTTGGAATGGTATGTAGAACACACTAGACTAAGGGTTTCACATGTGTCATCTCATTTAATCTTCATGACAGCACTATGAGGTAGGGAATCTCTTTACATGCACATTGTAGATAACCTAGGGTCCAGGGAGGCTTAGTAACTTACCCACACCACATGGTTAAAGTCAGCATTTGTGCTCCACTCAGCATCTCTGACTTCAGAACCCTGCAGTAAGGCTGCCTCTATTATTAGCAGGGAAAGCAGTGAGTTACCATAATATAAGCATTGGAAGGGGTTCAGTAGTAAAATTCTGCTGTTCCATGAAAGAGATGCTGATTCAATTCCTGGCCAACATACCTCATGTGCAGCCACCACTCGTCCCTTAGTAGAGGCTTGCATGTTGTACGATGCTAAACTCATTTCAACTCATTTCAATGGAACTTCCGACTAAGACCAGGAAGAAGGGCCTAGAGATCTACTTCTAAAAATCAGCCAGTGAAAACCCTATGGATCCCAATGGCCTGTACGTGGGTTTGCCATGAGTGGGGGGCCAAGAGGACAGCAACCAACAATAACAAGAACAAACATCTCAAAATTGAAGTGAGCTTTCCAGTCTTACCTTCTTAAAACAATATTTTCAAGTTCTTTGAGTAAATTTCATCAATTCCAGTCAATCTCACCATGGAATTCCAATGAATCCAAACCAGGTTTGCATTTTTCCTCATAACTTATTGTAACCTTTTCTCATTTTTAAAACTTGTTTTTAAAATAATAATACCTTCCTCACAGGATTATTGTGGGGTTGTATTAAAATAAGCAAAGTTTGAGCATTCCACATAGAGCCTGGTACATGGGATGGTCTCTGTCAGTAGAAATGCTCTACAATATTATATAGAAATCATCTTGCAAAAAAGCTAAAAAATAACTGATTCAGTCCTACAAGAAAATTCACAAACTAATTTAAAATCTTAAGTACTCTAAAGGGGCACAGAGGTTTGGTTACTGGTTATAAAAAAATTTGGAAATGGTTAGTGGTAATAGTAGTACAATATTGTGAATGTAATTAATGTTACTGAATTGTCATGAAAAATGTTTGAAATTTCTTGTTACACGTATCTTACCACAATAAATTTTTTAAAAAAAAAATCCAAAGCACTCTTAGATACTATAAATTTTATTTTCTTAATTCATGAAATAAAATATTCCAAAGTATTTTCCATGTCTAAGTTTCACTCTAATTTTGGATCCATCTTGCTCCATCACCTACCTCCTTTCACAATTTTTGTATAAATAGAACATTTCCTCAGTGAGTCAAGTGGATTTGAAAAAACGAAAGCTTTAAAATATAAACTAAATAAGAGCCCACTACATAATTTTGCTTTCAGACTTACATAAAATTTTTTCTTCCTGTCAGTAAGAGACAATGAATTAAGTCTCTGAAGGCTGAATTTTGAAAAGACAAAATGGAGAATGATAAGTTACAAGGGAAGAGGATCTCTTAGAGTGCCAATTTGTCTTAGGGCTGAAAAACAAACAGCTGGTGGGGGAGGGAAGACAGTGAAACAGTAAGGAATGACAATTAGATGTGACCCAAAGAGAATAAAATCCAACCCTAAATGGGCCAAACACATAAATTGCTATTAAATCACGGCTTTTATTTTTCCTGCCTTTGCCCTTCTAACGTTTGGTTTCTCAGTAAATGAAAGGAATCATTTGAAGTAAGGGCCAGGAGAAGGCAGGCCTCTGACCTCTAGCTCGACCACAGAGATCAAAGGCAATCCCCATATGTGTGAGATATTATCTTTTCGAGGTAAGTGGGCATGATGTTTTGTGATGCAGTAGTGTGGAAACAGACAAATAGCCAGGTTAGTGACCACTGAGAGGGGAGTGATTGACGTGGGGACTGATCCTGAGGAATGGCACATCGCCTTTCTGGTGCATTTTGGTTTATGTTTTCGTTCTCACAAACCGTTCAGCATTTTGTTGTCAATGACCCTATTTGTTACTTAAGTTTAAAACACATTTTCATGTTTGCTGTGAATATTTATCCCTACAAACATGTTGGTAATTTCTTCAGACTTTCTTATTTTTAAAATCTGATTAGCACTTTATTTTGTTTTCAAGATAAGGCTCTTGAATACAAATATTTTACAAATAAACTGTACAACTAAATCTTTACTAGTACTTATGACCTTAAACTGCTTTTTTAATTAAATCTCTCTCTCCTTCTCTTTCAAGGCATGACTACTCAGCAGACAAAAGGCTTTCAATATATGAAGAAATTATACTTCTCTGTTCCTCTGTTGTCCCTGCACACAAAAAGAAGTAATCCAGGGGCAGCCCTCCCTGTTCTTTCTGTGGCCCATATAGTGTTGACAGGAGGATGTTGTCACACACCATGGAGTCCCTGCGCAGCTCTGAAGCTTCCAGGCGTCTTGCTCTACCCACTGTCCTTCGTCAGGCTGATCATTAACGTTCCTCCAAAAGAGAGCAAAACAAAACCCAAGGTGAGATGAATTTCAGCCCGTGTGGTTGAACTTGACCTTTAAATCATTTTTCCTCACACATTCCACGGTCATAGTTCCCATGGAGAAGCCACAGTCACCTACTGGCCCAGGTGGTGTCGCTGCCTTTCCATCCTCCTCTGACCCCTTTCTCTTTTCTTCCTTTTCCTATCTAAGTCTTCCTCCCCTCGCTTTTGTTGCCACTCTTTCTCAATTGATTGCTCTCTCCCCAGCTTCTTCTTTGCTCCAGTGCTTTAATGAATAGATCCTGCTAGCATTTTCACGGGAAAGAAAAGAAAGAAACAGAGCACAGCTTTACTTTAGTAATATGCTCATCAAGTTTCTGATTTCTCTTTGTTGGTTTATTCCTGCTCTCGTTTTTGCAACACACCTACCAATACATCCACCAACAAGCACGTGCACACACAGAGATACACACATAGAGAAAACAGGGCTTCTGAGACCTGGTACATATTTCAGCATTATCCAGCTGACAGCCCTCAGGAGCAGGTTCCGATTGCTGGAGAGTATACAACATCCTGTCCTATGTTTGTCAATAACTGCGCTGTGAGAAATTCTTATTCTCACTTTGTGAATAAAAATTAATATTAAATTCTTCTTGAAGCCAAAAACCTCTGCCAAGGGTATGAAAACAAAGCCTACATTTTAGCTAAAATACAGAATCTAATAGTTCAGCTTTCAGCTTTTTAGTATACCTGCAATGGTGGAAGTGTGCCATGTACTTTTGGGCTTCACAAAAGAGCAACTTTAGACAGCAAAATATCCATTACAAGCAAAGTAAGAGATTAATTATTCCTGCTAACGCAATATTCATAATATTCAGGCAATACCAGATAATGGACATATATGCACTATAGTTTTATCAAAATAAGTGAATTTGCATGAACACTTTTTAAACTCCTTAGTATGAATTGGTATTCAGTAAGTTGATACCCCTCTGTTATCACACTAGGGTTAAAAAAAAAAACAACCAGTGATCTGGTATTTATTCTGCCCGCTAGTATCTGTCTAGACGATTTTAGACAAAAGAAACTCATTTGCTGTAGATGGTGTTGAATGAAAAGGCACTTGGGGCAGTGGCGGAAGTCAAAGATCCCACAACAAAGAGCCTTGTGCTTCCCCGGATCTACAAAAGGGAATGTGCTGTATTTGGGAACTATCTTGGGAATAATTAGGGGGTGATTCCATTGCTAAAATCAAAGGAAGAAGTAATTTTCTTCTAAGTTTTTCTCAACATCTCTTTCCTTCAGTAGAACATAAAATAATCATGATTTTTATACAGACACATTTCATATTTCCTTAAAAAGGAAAAGTTATGCAATATACTTCTCATGTTTAAATCACCTGAATAAAACACTACTTTTTTAAAATTACTAACCCAGAACTTTATTTCAATAATGTCCTTGGGAGCCATTCTATAGGCTCTAGGGCTAGATGCTTTATGAGATTACCTTATTTAAGAGCCATTTTTACACTTCTCAAAATAAATTCCCTTTGACTCCAAGACTGACCTGTGCTATATACAAAACTCTGTGCCAGAAAAATGATGGCAAGTTTCCAAAACCATTTTTTAAAATAGTTATGGCTATTCCATAGAGGGCATAACTATATTATTACAACAATCAATTCAAAATTTTTATTTACAATAAAAGCTTATTTGGATTACAAATTGATAAAGACTGAAGGATATGTTGGTGAAAACTATCTGAGCCTACCACATTGATCTGCTTTTGAGGAAGACACAAAGCTCTATGGATTTCTTTCATTTGTATGGATTAACACAATATTTTATATAGTTTTTTTTAAAGTTAAACTACTAGTGAGTAAAAATGCAAACCCATTTTAATCTCATTGTCAGCTCATGTCACTGATTTAGGAAGCCAATCTCTCCTTCATGTCTCCCTGGCATCAGGATAAGCTCTTAAGTAACCACGGTGTTTTATCTGTTCATTTGCTTGTTTTACCAGTGAACACTGAGTTCCAAAATAGTAGGGACAGTTAATCTTTATATCCCAGCACTTACCACAGTGTCTAAAGCCATAAATGTTTGCTCAGATATATTTTATTTCATTTCAGAGCAAAAATTATATAGCTAATTGGACTGTTGTTGTTGTTATGTGCCGTTGAGTCGGCCCCGACTCATAGCGACCCCTCCTTGGGTTTCCGAGGCAGTATCACTACGGAAGTAGGATTGCCCAACCTTCCTTCCGAGGAGTGGCTAGTGGGTTTGAACCGCCAGCCGTCTGGTTAGCAGGCAAGCGTCTTAGCCACTAGATGACATAATTATTTTTATATTTTTTGTTATATTTAAGATGAATAAAATATAAATGAATATAAAATTCATTTTTTTCAACAAACATTTATGAGAACCTTGTACATGCCAAACACTGTGCTAGCTTCTAGGCATAAGCATGCAAAGATAAAAAAGACACATTCACTGTTCTCAAAGAGCTTGGAGTCTAAGCAACAAATGAGACTTCAAGTTACGTAAACATATGCCACTTCTGGTAAGAAGCTTTTGCTACTTACCCCTTGCTCTCCTTGGACATCTTTAGAATTGGATGTCAGTTAGGAAGGTATTTGGCTGCACGTAACAAAGCTCAAGAATTTTTGTCCGAGGTCTGGAGATAGGCCCTTGCTAGTGTTGCTAAATCCAGTTTCTCTGATTTGGAATCAAAGAAAGATTCATTTATAACCTTCACGAGAAAGGTTTCCTGTTTTAAACTTCTGTTTCATAGAATGTAACACTGCACACATGTATTAGGTTCTGAGTTAACATTTGTTTAATGTTGAATAAATAAAGTGAACTAGGTAATCATGTGGCAAGTCTACTAGAACATGAAAGAGGCCACAACTATACCTGAAAATCTCAGGACAAAAAGCTGTAGCTTTTTCAATACTTAGGCAGTTAATCCTAAATAGATTAAAATCAACAATTGAATTAACTTTTGAAAACTGTTATACCTTTTGCACTAATTTCAGTCTGTTTATGTTTTAATAATATGAATTCTCTCAAAGTCTCAATTTATAATCTTCTCCCCATAATGAAAAAACATTTTCCCCTTAGATGCCATGTGAACAGATAATCTTGCATTGTATCATTCCTATTCTGGAGAAATATTCCATGACTATCTCCTTTAGTATAATTATAGTTACAAACCCCTGTAGGTGTTTAACAAACACAGTAGGAGAGCTTGCGGTTGAGCTCTGAGCAAATTTGCAGGAAGAAATAGAAAATTTCCAGTGAAAAAACCCTTTTCTTAGCTAAACTACTCTAACTATTCAGTGCAGAGGTTGAAAGGACACAAAAGAGGTCACCGAGGGCTTTGTCCTGGGCCTCCTGTCATGACTTCCCCTAAATCATTTCATCTCAGTGAGACTTGATCTGTCCTATGGACTGTGCAGAGGGACACAGTGTCCTTAATAATTTAGCCCCAGCTTCGAAACACTCAATTTCAAACAACTTTCCTAACTTTTAGCCTAAATCTCAATTTGTTGCATTTTATTCATTTTTGATTGTACTGGCAAGAGGGGAGTTGGAAGATAGCTCTCTAAAGTCTCCTTTATATGAAGGATGTTTCTGCTTTTTCCTGTTTTCAAAGCTGAGTTACACTAGTCCACTTGCCATTTTTCTTAAGGCTTAATTTTCAGTCCCTCATTCATTCTTCTGATTGATGTTCCCCTGATCCACTTCAAAATTTCTTAAATTATTTGCAATTATGTAGCCAAATAAGGACATATTTCTTTCTCTTTACACAGGCATTTGATACAATTCTTGTGTAACTCCTCCAATACAATTTTGGGATCTCACTGTGAGCTTTTAATTTGCTGTCAATTAGCTCATCACTCGATTTCACTCATATCTAGCAAAGGTGTATCTAATATATATTACTCTCATCATAGAATTATGGATTTTGCATTTTAATCTTACCATGTTACAATAAATTTTATTTTTCCTTATTAAAAAGGTCACTTTAAACAACATACATATCCTCAGATACAGAATACATGTAATGGCAAGCTTTATGAATATCTTTCCTTTTCATTCACTTGTTCTTTCATTCAAAAAATAATTGAATGACAACTATACACTGACCACATGTTAGTGACTAGGAATAAAATAACTGCCTTTATAAAATTTACAGACAATTAGAGAAAGAGATATTAATCAAATAATCCCGTATAGAAATGTAAAATTGCAGCTTTGACAAAAGCAACGAAAAAGCATGGGGCCAAAGTAGCATATAATAGGTAGTTCTGGCCAATCTGAGGGAGCAAGGGTGACTGACTTCCTTGAGGAGTCCACTCTTAAGCCAAGATCTGAGGGACAAAGAGAGTTTAACTAAATGAAGACTGGAAGTCAAAACTTTCTTCTTGCCCATAGATTATTCCTTCACTGAAGGAATATTTATTGGATGTTTGTTATTGCCAATATGATATGGCAGCCTCTATCTCTCTTTCAGTTCATCACACTGTAGTGGCTTGCTGGAAACTGGTATTTCAAATACTAGCAAAGTCACCCATGGTTGATAGGTTAAAGCGGAGCTTCCTGACTAAGATAGACTAGGAAGAAAGGCCTGCCTATCTACTTCAATGTAGCCAATGAAAATCCCATGGATCACAACAGAGTATTGCTGGATCTAGTGCTGGATGATGAGACCCCCCACGTTGGAAAGCAGCGGTGGACTCCACTACGCGGGTGACCCTGAGGATGGCACAGCACCAGGCAGCTTTTCTTTCTGTTCTGCGTGGGGTCACCATGAACCAGAACCAATTCAACGACCACTAACAATTATGGAGCAGAAACTATGTTTGATACTGGAAAGACAGCAGTCCACCTTCACCAAGATTCAGTCTGGTGGAGAAGGCAGACATTTAACACACAATTACAATCACAATTTAAATTACAATTCAGTTAAGGACTCTACAGGAGAAGGAGCCGGGCAAGTGTGAAATCAAGGAAGATTAGTCTGTGCCTTCTCTGAGAAAGCAACTTGTAAGGCCATTTAGAAATGGTGATAGTTTAGCAGGACCACTCCTTGCCTGCTAACTCTTTGTGATGTTAGGAAGATTGATGCGGATTTGCTCCTAACCATTTTCACAGAAGGAAGTGCTTTGTAGGTGTGAAAATACTTAAGAGTTTTGTGGTCTAAGGCACTTTTCTGTGTATTAATGAATAAGCTCAGCAAAGTAGCTGTAAAATTCTCCTCTAACCCAGGGACTGCCTTTTCTTTTTATCATAGGTGGGTGTTTGCTGAGCCTGATAGAATTTGGTCTTGGTGATTGTAGACTTTAACTTAAGAGCAAACGAATTTTGTTTTGATTCCTTTTCCTATTTACACAGCAATGAAAGGTAAAGACTTTTCCTTTTGTTCTAAACTCTGATAATCCTGGTTCTGTTGTGTCACTATACAGGGCCTTTTCAAAGACTTTGGCCAGTTATATTTAAGTACGCTCTGATGGAGCAGTTGTTAAAACAGTTGTCTGCTAACCAAAATGTCGGCAGTTGCTCTGTGGGAGAAAGATGAAGCAGTCCATTTCTGTAAATACTTTTTTGTTGTTGTTGTTGTTGTTGTTATGTGCCATCAAGTCAGACCAGACTCATAGTGACTCCTCCTTGGATTCCCAAGGCAGTATCACTACGGAAGTAGATTGCCCGACCTTCCTTCCGAGGAGTGGCTGGTGGACCACCAGCCTTCTGGTTAGTGGTCCAGTGCCTTAGGCACTATGCTACCAGAGCTCCCTGTAAATATTTACAGCCTTGGAAACCCTATGGGGCAATTCTACTCTGTCCTATAGGATCACTATGAGTAGGAAGCTACTCCATGGCAGGGGGTTAGTTAGTTAGTTAGATTTCATCGAATGCTTTCCACACAAAGTGGTGGCCTTCCCACTAAAAAAGCATTGTTTGGCCTCAGTTCATATTTTTAAGGTAAATGTTTCATTTTTTAAAATATTCCTTGCTTCTTTGTAATTAAATTTTTTTAAAAAATTGTGCCTATTTAATTATAGGGAGTTCTGGTAGTGTAGTGCTTAAGGCATTTGACTGCTAACCAAGGCTGGCGGTTCAAACCCACCAGCCACTCCTCAGAAGGAAGATGGGGCAATCTACTTCCATAGTGACACCACCCCAGCAATCCAAGGAGGGGTCGCTACGAGTTGAATCGACTCATTGACAGTAAGTTTGGATTTTTGTTTGTAATTAAATTTTTTTTTGGTTTTTGTTTTGTTGTTCATTAGTTATCTAGTGCTGCTATAACAGAAATACCACAAGTGGATGGCTTTCACAAACAGAAATGTATTTTCCCCTTTTGTTGTTGTTGTTGTTACGTGCCGTCAAGTCAGCCCTGACTCATAGCGACCCCTCCTTGGGTTTCCGAGGCAGTATCACCACGGAAGTAGGATTTTCCCCGTATAGGACGCTGGAATTCTGAATTCAGAGTGTCGGCTCCAGGGGAAAACTTTCTCTCCGTGTCAGCTCTGGAGGAAGGCCCTTGTCTCTTCAGCTTCTGCTTCCTGGTTTCTTAAAGATCTCCATGTGTCTTTAGGGATATGGAAAAAATGATCACTAACTTTATATGGAAAGGAAAGAGACCTCGGATAAGCAAAGCACTACTGAAGAAGAAAAACAAAGTAGGAGGTCTCACATTGCCGGATCTCAAAACCTACTATACAGCCACAGTAGTCAAAACTGCCTGGTATTGGTTCAATGACAGATACATAGACCAATGGAATAGAATTGAGAACCCAGGTATAGATCCATCAACCTATAGTCAGCTGATCTTTGACAAAGGCCCCAAATCCATTAAGTGGGGAAGAGAATGTTTGTTTAATAAATGGTGCTGGCAAAACTGGAGATCCATTTGCAGAAAAATGAAACAAGATATGTACCTCACACCACACACAAAAACAAACTCCAGATGGATCAAAGACTTAAATGTGAAACCTAGAACTATACAGTTTTTCAAGGAAAATTTAGGCTCAAACTTAAGGGCCCTAATAGTTGGTATAAATAGACTACCAAGCATAATTCAAAATGCACCAACAGCAGAAGAGAAGCCAGATGATTGGGACCTTCTAAAAATTAAATGTTTATGTGCTTCCAAAGACTTCTCCAAAAGAGTCAAAAGAGAACCTACAGATTGGGAAAAAATATTTGGTAATAACATATCTGACAAGGGACTTATCTCTAGAATTTATAGAACACTCCAACACCTCAATAACAAAAAGACAAACAATCCAATTAAAAAATGGGCAGAAGACATGAACAGACACTTCACCAAGGAGGATATTCAAGCGGCCAACAAACATATGAAGAAATGCTCACGATCATTAGCTATTAGAGAGATGCAAATCAAAACAACAATGAGATACCATCTTGCTCCAGCACTAGTAGCAAAGTTCAACAAGACAGAAAATAACAAATGCTGGCGAGGTTGTGGAGAGATTGGGACTCTCATACACTGCTGGTGGGACTGTAAAATGGTACTACCATTGTGGAAAGCAGTATGGCGATTCCTTCAAAAGTTGGAAATACAAATACCATTTGACCCAGCCATCCCATTACTAGGTATATACCCTAAAGAAGTGAGAGCCATAACAAGAACAGATATATGCACGCCGATGTTCATCGCAGCACTATTTACAATAGCCAAAACTTGGAAACAACCTAGATGTCCAACAACTGAGGAATGGATAACCAAACTTTGGTACATTCACACAATGGAATACTATGCAACGCTAAAGAATAATGTAGAATCTGCAGAACACCGCATAACGTGGATGAACTTGGAGGACATTATGCTGAGCGAAATAAGTCAGTCACAAAAGGACAAATATTGTATTAGTCCGTTATTGTAAATGTTAAGGAAATGTTTATATATTGGAGGACATTTTCTTTGTTGGTTACCAGGGGTGGGAGGGAAGGGGAGGGAATGCTGTTAGATAGATAGAGATAAATATTGATTTGGGTGAAGAGAAGGGCAATGTACCAAATGTGAGTGACCAATATGGCAGCATTGAGGATGAGAAAGACAGAGAGAGTTACATGGGCATTACAAACAACAAATATGAACCCCTTTGTAAATACAATACTGAGTTGTTAATGAAAGCAAATATGGGTATAGGGACGGATAGATGGGTGAACAAGCTAAACAATTATGTATGTCTAAATGGAGAGTGTATCCAAGATCATATACAGGGTTGGCAGAAAATGGGCCTCTCGAAGAGTATGAAGGGATGGACACTGGGAGGAGGTAACGGGGAGGAAGTGGGAGGGGAGCTGCTGCATTGTAAATTTTGGTCAATGACATGAGACAAAGTATATGTGAACTGCTGTATGAAAAGTGAATTTACTCTGTAAATCTTCACCCAAATCCTAATAAAAAAAAAAAAAAAAAAAAAAGATCTCCATGTGGCTTGGCATCTCTCTTACCCCATTTCCACTTTACTCACTTGTTTAATCTCTTTTATATCTCAAAAGAGGTCAGCTCAAGATACACCCCACACTAATCCTGTCTCATTAACATAACAAAGACAGCCCATTCTCAGATGGGATTATAACCATAGTCACAGAGGTTAGGATTTACAATACATATTTTTTGGGGACATCAATCAATCAATAACATTGTTTTTTAAAAATTTTTAATATTTTTTCAGATGTCTTAAATATGCTGTTTCTAGCATTCAGCACTTAAAATCATTTTTTGTGATAGCTTTACCACACATTATTTGTTTAACTTGATAAGCATAAGTAATTTGTATGATTGAAATGAATTCTCCTTGTTTCATTAAATTTATCGTTCTTGTATGTAGAAGTGCCAGTTCTAGCACTTATGTCTTTTTAAAGATGATTTTTTAATTTAGATTTTTACATACCCTACTTTTTTCAAATATCAGATAATGGAATATTTTAACTAATTTGTTTATGATCTACTCTTTTAAATAGTCTTCGGCAGGAAACAAGGCTAAGTTTATCTGTGCACTCACTCACTTATGAAATTACTCTCTTACCCATGCATGCGTATCTGCAAACAAACATTGAAAGGCTTATTTGACACTTACTATATGTTCAACATTTCAAACACTAATAATTGTGTTCCTAATTCACAGTCTGGTTGGTGAGTGGGTAGTGGAAGGAGGATGGAGACATGTATGAACATTTTCCTTACATTGATTAATTAATTTCTAAATGTTTAAAGTGTTACATTAGTAATAAGTTGACTACCTTAAAGTAAAAGCAGTCAAAGAAATCCTCTTGTTGAGAGACTTCTAGCAAGTTCCATATAATGAGATTTCTCTTACTCTTTCTCTTAATTTTTACCACAGATCTTACTCCACTTTGTGATCTCTAAAACAAGTAAACAAGTATAGACTGTTAATAGTGGCATAGAGGAGAGACAGATGATAGATAGATAGGTAGGTAGGTAGATAGATGGAATGAGATCCTTACCCTGTGGTGGAGCTAGCTAGCTGTCCAATCAGGGACTACATTTCCCAGCACTCCTTGCATCTAGTTCTGACTTGTGACTAAGTTCTGGCCAATGGAATGTGGGAAAATGAGGTTTGCACTCCATTAAGGTTATCCTCCCACAGGCTACTTTGGGAGCTAAATGTTGAGGATGGTGAGACCATATAACTGAAGAATCCTGGTTCTCTGAATCCTAGGGTTCCCTGAAACATATAGAGTCGCCTGTCCAGGAAGACCTACATTGGACTGTGACGTGAGAGGAAACTTATATTTTATTAAGGCATTAAAATTTTAGAGTTTGTCTTTTTACAATAGTTAGTGTTAAGTTTATAAATCCCTAGTCTTAATCACACTGTGAATTATGAGGCAACAAAAAGAAGGTAAGACAACATAATATATGGACATGAGCCATTTCATCACTTTTGCTGTGTGTACAAGAAATCTATAACCTCACTCTGGTGCTCTGAACTCTTCTGGCAGTGAGATAACATCCTTCCACATTCACAGGAGATTGAAGTTTAAATTTAATATAGAACACGAGTATAATATTGACTCAAGTTTAGAGTATGTCATTGAGCTTGAGCCTCTTATAAGTTCTGTCATTATAGATTACGACACCATGATCATGTTCCAGTATGTTAGCAATGACGCAGACCTTCACATATAAAATGTGCAAATCTGTCTCTCTAATTAAAATTAGCAATGAATAGCTTGAATGTAAAGCCATTCATCTCAGTTTTTTAAGCAATAGACATGATTGTTTCAGATAGAAACTACTATCTAGATTAGTTCTTACTGACTTATATGTGTGCTGCTTTTATCCTACTGCTGGACTGTGCAAATAGCTAGCATGCTCAGCTGCTAACTGAAACACTGGAGGACTGAGTTCCATCCAGAGATGCCTTGGAAGAAAGGCTTGATGATCTACGTCAAAATACCAGCCATTGAAAACCCTGTGCAACATGGTTGGTTCTACTCTGATACACGTGCAGTCGCTATGAGTTGGAATCAACTCAGTAGCAAGTGGTTTATTCCCTGTTATAAACCCAAATACAAACTTTACACAACCACATATTTTTATGATCCTTTTCTCCCAAAATTTTCTACACTAGCAACTAGAAATGATGTTTGCAGATGTATCACAACTGTAACAAATACGCTTACACAAGGCCACTTTCCACCACCCACTCTGTGTGTAGCTGGAAAAGCCATAAACAGTCCTTGGGTGCTGCAATGTGATCTTTCAATCTGCAATAGTTGACGACAATGTTCTGCCTGATTGGGAGCGTAATGTCTTAAAGGAAATTTCGGAGCCAGCCTTGGACAAACTCTGCTGTTGGTGACATCTGCCTTATTACCAATAAAAATGATGTATTGTGTAACAGTGAATTACTCAGCAAACAATTCCCAGAGATCACCTTTGCTACGGAGTGTGAAACAGAACTACTCCCTTTCCTGAATGTCAGGATTTTACAGAGGAGAAATGACCTGCCGACAGTTACTCAACGGGAAATGTTCCTCTTCAAACAGATATATGATGTTTAACTTTACACACTT
The DNA here is from genome assembly GCF_000298275.1 of Orycteropus afer afer. Lineage (NCBI taxonomy): Eukaryota > Metazoa > Chordata > Mammalia > Tubulidentata > Orycteropodidae > Orycteropus > Orycteropus afer. Next base: position 1,648,682 of record NW_006921768.1, read on the forward strand.
GCTACCCATGCAAAAAATAAAGTAAAACCATCAGTTGAGTTCTTATAGACTTTAGCAGAATATATGTGTTCACTGCAAACCACTTCTGAGGGGAAAAAAAGAAAAAAGTCACGTGTAATCACCAAAGATTGCTTCAGAAGGACCCAATCTTAATGATTTTGAGTCTTGAGTAAATGTTACAACAGCAACAGGTTTGAAATATCCTCATGAGGAAAAATCTGAGGTGAGGAAGTCCCTAAACTAACTGGGATATCTAACTGCCCTAATGTTGTCAGAGTAAAAATAACCTATTCTTTTTCTTTCTTTTTTTTTCCTTTCATTTCTTGTTCTATTGATTTGGGTGGGGTGGGGAATATCTCTAATAAGTTAAACCTTGGCAAATTTTACAAATGTAATAAGGCTTACAGTGAAGTAATTAGTTGTAGCCACTTGGAATAGCTGAAATAAAAGACTACCACCTATCCCTCTCTCGAACACAGTGGTGGTTCAGTGGTAGAATTCTTCCCTTCCATGCAGGAGACCCAGGTTCAATTCCTGGCTGGTGCTTCTCAAGCTCAGCCACCACTCATCTGCCAGTGGAAGTCTGCATGTTGCTATGATGCTGAATAGGCTTCAGAGGAGTTTCCAGACTAAGATGGAGCTGGGAAGAAAGGCCTGGTGATCTTCTGGTGACCAGCCAGTGAAAACCTTATGAATCACATTGTACACAGGTACCCCAGAATTGGGGGCTGACTTGACAGTAGCTAACAACAACAATACCTAGCTTATACAAAAAATATGACCACTGCTCACCAAATGAAGGCATCTGAGTGCATTCCTATATTATATACTTTTTATATATCAGAGAGCTATATAAAAATGTGTGTTTTACTTTTGTTCACCTAGAGCTCTTAGTCTAATGAATCTAGAGAGAAGCATGTTCTTTCTCAAACCTTGGAAAGCATTCTTACGGGTCTGTAGAACAAAGTCTTCATGTAACCTAATGGGACACTGGCCCTTTAATTTTTAACACACTTCCCCAATTAAGCATCGTAGGCTCCAGACTTTAACAGCTGTCTGCAGCTGCTGAAAAGTGATTTATCATTGTCAGAGTTCGTGACCAAAACATTAAAAGAATTTTCTTTTTTTATGTTTGGCAGACTAACTTTCATCTATAGCCATTCATCCTTTTTAATGCTTTCTTATTCACAGTAGCAATAAAAAATGAAAGAAAAATATTTTACTGAATAATTTTGAATTTTATTTTCCTCACACAGAACACTCTAATGATTTGTAAAAAATCTTTTGTGTAAGAGAATATTACTTTGAAAAGTTTTGTTTTATGGAGAAAAGTGTGGTGTTTTGCTTAAAAGCCTTTTGATGAAAATCTGATATTATTCATGCAGGAGAAATTCTTTTAAATGTTCAAGGAAATCCAAAACCAATTCCCTGTTTTTGAAATAATGAAAGATTTTTTTTCTTTTTTTATGAGTGTTAAATAGGTTTCCATATCAAACATTCAGTGTTTTCATAGTATACTTTGTTTTTAAAAGACACTTTTTTACCTCAAAAATTGCAAGTGGAAGAAGCTTGAAAGGATCTTTTTCTTCAGGTTCATCTTCTCCTATGGATCACTTGTCCACATATTTTTGAGAAACTCAGTTGGATAGAGGGCTTTTTCCACTTCTCACTTTCTGCTTCTCTTCCCTGTAATCATTTGCCTAAACTTCTTTGAGGTCTAAGACTAATTCCCACCACCCCTCTCAGTTTGTCCTACAGTGGTGGCTTGCATATTGCTATGCTGCTGGAAACTATGTCACCCATATTTCAAATAACAGCAGGGTCACCCATGGGAAACAGGTTTCAGCAGAACTTCCAAACTAAGACAGACTAGGAGGAAAGGTCTGGTAATCTACTTAAAAAAAAAATAGCCAATGAGAATCCTGTGGATCACAGAATGTTGTCCAAGACAGCAACTCATTTACTTTAGAAGTAACATCAGGAGGTACCAATTGCTGGAGAAGGACATCATATTTGGTAAAATGGAGATGAATTGTCACAATAGCTACAACTGACTCTAATACGCCAACCACCATGAAGATGGTACAGAAACAGGCAATGTTTCACTCTGTTATATATGGGGTCAGCATGAGTCAGAGCCAAATTGATGATGGCAACTAGCAGTAACAACAAAGACTCATTTAGTCTGCTATTTAGCTATCTGCTGAACAGGTATTTCTTGAATGCTCCCTGTATGCCATGCTTTGTGGTGGCCTAGAGGAAGAAATGGGTCATATGACATGTCCCTGCCGTCAAAGAGCTCACAGTCCAAAAGCAGACATTAGATGGGTCCTTTATGCTCTAAACAGACTTCTGAAGCATATCCATACCCACATCGAAGGATCAACGCAGACATTTATCACAAAACCATTTTATTATTTATTTTCTCAAGACCCTGTCAAATGAATTTTTTAAATTTTGCTCTGGAAGGGCTCTTAACACTGAATCTGAAATCCATTTAAATCCTTCCCAAGTTTAGTACAGAGTTTAGATTTCTGATACGTCCTTAAATGGACCTCCTCCCTCTGCACCCCACTTCTATCATGGGCTCTAGGAAATAAAATCCAGGAATCTTTAAGCTTTTAAATCAAAGCAATAAAAGTAGTGAAGGGATTGGCTAGATTTAATCAAAATGTCGAGTTCCCCAACTGGGCTCCTCTGGCCAACTCTCCCACTCCCCCAAAGAACTGGAGCCAGTTGCATGGACACACATGAGTTGGAGCGCTCAGTAACAAATGAAGCGGAAAAGGAAGTAAAACTTGAATTAAAAACCTTGGCGAAGCTCACCACTGAACCATGGGCAAGGTGGGGAAATACAAGGAAAATGTAAGTACCACTTACTGCTTTCCTGAAAAATGGAACTAACATAACTGAATATGATGACTCCTCCCTGACAACGTGCCTTAAAAAAAAAAAAAAAAAAAAAAAAGCGCCATCGAGTCGACTCTGACTCATAGCGACACTCATTGGATTTCTAAGGCTATAAATCTTTACAGTAGATTGCCTCCTCTTCCTCTCATGGAGCAGCTGGTGGATATAGCAGCCAAATGCCTTAGCCACCGTGTAGGTGACTCTTAGTCCAGCCAGCAGCCTCTTTGAGGAATAAACGATGAAAGAGAAAGCAGTATTCTTGAGTGTTTTCCTCCCTTCTGCTCCCAAAGTGTGCCTCTCTCTGCCCATCTCCCTGAGGAAATGGCAGTTGGCCTTTGCTAAGATTTGGCCCTAGGCGCTCTGGTAGTATAGTGCCTAAGGCATTTGACTGCTAACCAGAAGACTGGCGGTTCAAATCCACCAGCCACTCCTCGGAAGGAAGGTTGGGCAATCTACTTCTGTAGTGATATCGCCGGGGAAACCCAAGGAGGGGTCGCTATGAGTCGGATCTGACTCAACAGCACGTAACAACAACAGGATTTGGCCCTAGATCTGTCCTCCTAAAGATAATAATTTGCTTGAGTAACTAACTTCCTTTTTTAAAGACACTCCCTGGGGTGTTGGTGGCCTGAACATAGAACAGAGTGAGCAACATAAGAAGGTTAAAGCTGCAGTCTCTAGATTAACCATGATCTGGAAACTCCTGGGGAAACAGAAGGAGCATTAAAAGAGGCTGAAAGAAACCGGTGGTTCAGTGGTAGAATTCTCGCCTTTCATGCGGGTGACCCAAGTTTGATTCCCAGCAAATGCACCTCATTGTCTAGCCACCACCCATTTGTCAGTGGAGGTTTGCATGTTGCTATGAAGCTAAGCAGATTTCAATGGCACTTTCAGACTAAGACAAGCCAGAAAGACCTGGTGATCTACTTGGAAAATTAGCTCCCTCCCCTTCCCAACCCCCAAAAACAGTAAACAATCCTTTGAATCACAATGGTGTATCCACACCTAGTTGGATTTGCATTGTGCATGGAGTCACCATGCATCAGAGCCAACAGCAATGGAAGTTAACAACAAAAGAAACTCTTATTTTAATTCTTTCCTTTTCTTTTTTACAAAGCCATTGCATAAAGGAAGCAAGCAATCTGGAAAAAGAAAATAAAGGAGCCAAAATCAGGACTGAAGATTAATAATGGCATCACAATATACCCATTGACTCTATAGGCTAACGAGAAATTGCTCGGTCATTTCCTTTCTCATAAAGAGATCAAGACACCTAGGAAACCCTTTTCATTGTTTATTACCATTGTCTTACACTCCAATAGCCAGCCATGAATTGATGTGAGGTTCAATCAGTTAGGCTGGGAGGAAAAGGAACATTCTCATAAATTTTCCTGGTGAGGTCTCATTATTTTAAAAAGTTCAGGAACGGCTTCCAGCTTAAAGAAAGACCTATGATGGTAGAAAACTTTACAAGCTTATCCTAAGCACCTGGAGGAATTATGTCAAAGAGAAAAGGCATGGGGACAGAAGGCTTTAGAAAGTAAAAAAGATTTTTTTTTAAGATCCTTATAAAAAATACCACAGGAAATGTAGTAAATTTCATCTGTAGCGTTCTCTAAGGACCAGCTGAAATGTGCCAAACATACTATTTCCCTTTTTCAAAAAAGGGATTAGAAAATATCTTTGAAAAGAATACCTCTTAAGAAGCATCTTAAAAGTGACTGTCAGTATGTTTCTGAAATTGTGAGTAAATTGCTAAGAAATGCATACGTGGACTTGGGCTCAGTTACGTCCAGTCATTGAATATCATCTTGGGGGGGAAATAGTGCTTATAGTCCAATTCCTAAATCAGAGATTTGTTTTACACATTTATTTGTCTAAAAATATACTTCCTTTGACCTACTCTATAAAGTCAAAATTAGCTATGTCATTCAGGAGAAAAATACTCCCAAAAATGTAAGGGAAAGAAGACTTTAAATTCGTGTGTAGAAATAATACTTTTAAGTGAATGGCTAAAAGCCATAATTAGGTAATAAGAATATAAAGAATAATGTAGTCCTATAAACTAAAATTTCTAAAGCCTTTGATCATATCACAAAAGATTGCCTTTCATAAGAAATTAACAAATACATGTGCACACATTTTGTACTTATGAAGTATTCTATAAATGTGAGATATTGCTATTATTATGGATCCCAGAGAGGGAACAGCAACTTCTAAGTGAGATATCAAAACTTCAGTCAGAGTTTGGTAGTGAAAATGTAGTCAGAGACAGTGAGAAGGAGTTAACAAAGGAGGAAGTGCTGGACCTACACTGGACAAAGGAAAAGAAACTTCCCATAAAAGTGAAGTGGTACGATTTCATTATTTGGAAAGCTCAAGAAAACCTTCCAGTTAAGGATAGGACTGTCATTATTCCAGATGGTTAAAAAACAAACAAAAAAAGTGGCAAGCATTTTCCAGAGTAAATGGGAAAGGATCCATCCCAAAAAGCATAGAAACATCCAGGCATCCAGTTCAAGATAACAGATTGACCAAGGATAAAAGCATTCACCTCGTGCCCCAACTCTATTTTGTTTCCTAAAGCACTAGGTAAGAAAGATTCTAAGCAGCATCTTTGTTCATCAGGAAAAAAGTGCCAAGATCAATTGGTGACGTTTGCCTTGGGTGAGAAAGAGAAGATGTCATAGGGTTTCAGACTTGAATAAGGGGAATGGAATAAATGTGAACTGAGAGCAGGGTTAGGCCCAACCAAAAGGTAAGGGGCCTATTCTCTGTTTCCTTTTTCCAGAACATAGATGGGCATGTGAGGAACTGCTGGGCTTGGAGAGAATTGTGGAGAAGGACCTAACATTTCTGCCTAGAACCATAAAGTCATGAAAAATTGACCTGATTGTAGATGATGTCAGAGTCAGAGAGGCCGATATAGCATTAAAAACGGTAATAGCTCATCCAAATCACAATTAAAAAATCAGACAACACATTGCACCGGACAAATCTGCTGCAAAAGAAGTCTTTTTTTTAAATGGTAATAGGATCATCCATTAGCAGACAAGGAGCTCTGGTGGTGCAGTGAGTAAAATATTCAGCTGCTAATCCAAAAGTTGATTATTCAAACCCACCAGCTGCTCCACAGGAAACAGATGAGGGAGTCTGCTCCAATAAAGTTTACAGCCTTGGAAACCCTATGAAAGCAGTTCTAATCTACCCTATAGGGTCACCGTGAGTTGGAATCAACTTAATAGAAATAGGTTTTTTATTATTAGACAGCTTTTCTCTAGATAAGGACTGTCAAGAGTGGATAGTCTCCATTTGTTCCTACAGATAAGCTCTCCACCCTGTTAACCTGCTGACCTCCACAGCAAGATACTGGCCATTACAGGCTGCCTCAGTGGGTTCTCCTGCCTCTGCCTTGTGTTTCCTGTTGGCTTCAGATCTGGTTCGTCCAAAGGGATATACCAGCAGGAGATCAGAGGACAGGAAGAGAAAGAGTTCAGTTCTGTTTCTGCTAGGCCACAGGTTGGTGGTGACTGGATTTGTCTACTAAAGTTCACCTCCCTTACTTGTCAGTTCTCTTCTACAGCATCAGCCACAACTTCCTTCCCTTTGCCCCTTCCTTCTATGGGTGGGATAGCCTCTTGCTGCTGCTAGCTGCCAGATACTTCATCATCCCTTGTTGTGTTCTCATCTTTCACAGTTTCTTTATGAAATGTTCTTCAATTCCCCATTGGACTATGACATCTTTTTACTGCACAGAGTGATATAGAAACCTATAGATACTTCTCTCCATTACCTAACAGGCTACAGTAGCAGCAACAAGGACATGGGGAAGTTGGTAGTATAGTGGTTAAGGCATTTGTCTGTTAACCAGAAGGTCAGTGACTTGAACCCACCAGCTGCTCTGTAAAACAAAGATAGGGCAAAGATTTACAGTCTCAGAAACCCAGCACGAGTCGCTATGAGTCAGAATCAACTTGATGGCAGTGAGTTTGGTTTAGTTTGGTTTAGGACCCACCCACTCCACTCCTATAATATCCATAGGGTCTCTCCTTCTATTATATTTATAATTTATGTTATTTCAACAATATGTAGGAATTATACATAAATGAAATTTCAATAATCCCTCCCATTCAACAAGATGACCATTCCCTCTCCCCTGACACACACATAAACTAGCTCATCTATATAAAAATCCGGATCTGCACTCAGACTTAGTAGGACTAGGAATGTCTGCACACAGGCAATATTCCCTATCTTCCCTCAATATTCTTGTTGCTGTTGTTGTTGTTATGTGCCATCAAGTCAGACCTGACTCATAGCGACCCCTCCTTGGGTTTCCGAGGCAGTATCACTACAGAAGTAGGATTGCCCAACCTTCCTTCTGAGGAGTGGCTGGTGGGTTTGAACCACCAGCCTTCTGGTTAGCAGTCAAGTGCCTAGGCACTATGCTACAATCAGATTAAACTTTTCACTAAAGGCAATACTGAAGGGAAAAAGAAATCACACAATATGCAACCTAAAATAACTTGTTTATACAACAATATATTGAGTAGGACTCTTCCTATTGCTCCATAATTGATGTCTAAGACCTAAAACTGAGACCAAGAAGGTATCACCAAAGAGTGGATAGCATGTGACATGCCACCCTGCATGTTAAGGGAAATGCAAATGATTGGAACTAGAGATCTTTGCCAAATTGATTACACAGTAGCCTAATCAAAACCACAGCCCCTCTCTCAGTCTATCTAAGAAGAAGGCTAGACATTGAGGAGAGAGAAAAGGAGAAAGGGGGAAATGTTGTAATCACCAGTTGTTGACTTGAAAGAGGAGTGCTAGCCTTTTCCCATCATCTTTGAAGGTACAAAGGAGTGAAGGGGGGGTGCTTCTGCCTCTCCCAAGCCAATGAAGGGGGAATGTATGTGAATCATTTGCAGATATGAAAGTGTCTTCAAGAAGAGAAGACATCTCATTTACCAATGGTATGTTGTTGATTGTATGCCGTCGAGTCAGCCCCGACTCATAGTGACCCCTCCTTGGGTTTCTGAGGCAGTATCACTACGGAAGTAGGATTGCCCAACCTTCCTTCCGAGGAGTGGCTGGTGGGTTTGAACCGCCAGCCTTCTGGTTAGGAGTCAAGTGCCTTAGGCACTATGCTACCAGAGCTCCTACCAATGGTATAGACATCACATTTAATAGTTCCATAGATCAGCCAAGTGGCTGATCTTCCCATTTCAGAAACATCAATAAAAATAATAACAGCAATGGATGAAAAGATACTATAAATGTTTAAATCTTCAAGTTCATAGTGATACTAAAAACTAAGAACAAACAAGACTCCCATTGATCAACTTTGGAGGAAAACTAGTAAATACAAAGAAGTGCCACTTGATGTTTCTGCAGCATTGTCTCAGTATGGGGGTTCTTTCTGAATGTTTTATTTTACAACCCAGGGTTCTACCAACGTGATCTCAATGCACATGTAACTGTTACAATCCTTATCTACCAAAATGTGCACATGGAGTTCTTCCTCTTCTATGATACATATATTCAATAAGTAGTTGTTAGCAGAGGGAGCTTTCCAGAGTACGGTCAGTGGTTGAAACATCTATTGAAGATCTATTGTGTGTGAGAGTCCCTGGGTAGTGTTCACATGTTCCACTGCTAACTAAAAGCTGGAGATTGGAGTCCACCCAGAGGTGCCTCAGAGGAAAGTCCTGGTGATCTAGATCAGAAAAATCAGCGATTGAAACCCTGTGGAGCAGCTCTCTACTCTGACACACATGGGTCACCATGAGTTGAGTCAGTTACATATTGGCTTGATTTTCTACTAAGTGTCAGACACCTTTCTAGTCCCCAAAATTACAATCCAGAGCAATTCCAGTCCCAGTCAAGATATAGTAATCATTATTTGCCACTTCAGCAAAGACACCAAGAGGTCCCTAGGTTTACATACTGAGGGTTCCATACAGTTTTACATTAAAGAACAAAGAAGGGGATGGAAGTAGAGCGTTCAAACAGAATGAACAGGCCAACTCTAAAACGATTCTGGGAGAGTGTATGTGATAAAGAAACTAGTCAAAGGAATTAAGGTAGAAGCAAGAGAGAAGTATTCAGAGCATATTTTTCCAAGTCTATTTGTTCCTTATTAAATAAAACCTTTAACAAAGAATTAATAGTATGCATTTTTAATGATTTCTCTCTGCCTTTGTCTTTCAGTTCAATTTTAGATCGAACAAAACCTGTATTATTCATCTCATCACTCCATGGCTTTAGGAAACAGGAATGTGAATATCCCAGCATCATAGGAGGCTGCATTTAGTAACGTGCCACTTTAGCATAATGACTCTTTTCCTATGAGAATTGGTTTTGAAACGCACCCAAACTTACTCAGAGGAAACTCATTTTGACTGTAATGGCTACATGTGTAATGAGATTAGGCTGACAGAACCCTGAGCTTTTTTTCTTTAAAAAAAAAAAAAAAAAGACTGAAATATATCATTTCCAAAAGCCTTTTTTTCAATCTGAGAGTAAAGCAGGAGTAATAACTTGTGAGCTATTCGTGGTTTACAAGTGTACAAAGCTTGCAGTCTTATTTTCTCCACACAAAGACTGCTTTTATTACAAATCATATGTGCTAGCTTGGGAGTATCAATTCTGATATCTAAATCTCCAGGTAGAGGCATTTCCTTGCCCAGGAGTTTAATAAGCATGACAGAAAACCACACAACGTAGAATGATACTGTGCCTCCTGCTAACCTGGGACCATCATCTTGTTAATTTACTGGTGCTCATGTGTGTTTTGTGAGCTCATCAATTTAGTGGTTTCTATATATTTTATGCTTCACCATACATGTCAGAATAATGGTACATGGGTGGCATTTGTAGGCAGGACAGGAAACATTTGTCACAAACAGGTACCTTAGTTTCTAAAAACTGGCCCTGAAAGAACTCCTAAATAATAAACTCTGGTGGTACACTGTCATTTGAATCTGAAATGTGAAAGCCTACTATTTCTTAAAGTCCTGCCCAATCCTATTTAATATGTATTACATGCACATGCACACATACACAGATTATTCAAACACATGGTTCTCTCAACTCATTTGGACATATAGTTTGCAAATGTTCCACAACAGATATGACTTTTAGTCATATAGTGTCTTGCATTTCTACTTAACAGTTTCATATCTGTAAGTGCTGGTCTGTCAACTCAGAAGAGAATACTTCAATCAAGAAATCTGAGATTTTTTGTTGTGAATAGCTATTGAGCCAATTTCAACTCATGTTGATCTCATGGGTTATGGAGTAGAACTGCCCTATAGAGTTTCCTTGGCTATATATAATCTTAATGGAAACATATCACCAAGCCTGGGTGGGTTTGAAGTGTCATTTGACTGCTCACCAGAAGGCTGGTTGTTCAAACCCACCAGCTACTCCTCAGAAGAAAGGTTGGGCAATGTACTTCCACAATGATACCGCCACAGAAACCCAAGGAGGGGTCGCTATGACCCAGATATAACTCGATGGCAGTGAGTTTGTTTGTTTGTATCTTTGAGTTAGCAGTCGAGGGCACACTGGTCTTATTTTATTTTATTATTTATTTATTTTTGCCTTTATCATTATCCTCCCTCCCTGCCCCAGTTCCTAATACATTCCTTTGTGCATAAGTTGTTAGGTTATTGTTAGGTGCCATCTAGTCAGCTCCAACTCATAGTGATCCTATATACAACACAATGAAACACTGCCCACTCTTGCACTATCCTCACAATCCTTGCTATGTTTAAGCCCATCATTGCAGCCATTGTGTCAATCCATCTCACTGAAGATCTTCCCCTTTTTTGCTGATCCTCTACTTTACTAAGCATAATATTCTTCTCAAGGGAGTGGACAACATGACCAAAGTATGTGAGATGAAGTCTGACCATTCTCACCCCTAAGGAGCATTCCAGCTGCACTTCTTCTAGGGCAGATTTGTTCGTTCTTCTAGTAGTCCATGGCATTTTCAGTATTCTTCACCAACACCACAATTCAAAGGCACCAGTTCTTACGTCTTCCTTAGTCATTGTCTTGCTTGCACATGCATATGAAGCTGTTGAAAAGGCCATGGCTTGGGTTGTTGTTTTTAGGTGCCATCAGTCAGCTCTGACTAATAGCAACCCTATGTACAACAGAACAAAATGCTGCCCAGTCCAGGAAGGAAGTGGATGGCCCCTTCCTTCTTCCAAGTCTGTCTTAGTCCGGAAGCTTTGATGAAACCTGTCCACCATAGATGACCCTGCTAGTATTTGAAATATTGGTAGCATAGCCTTCAGCCTCACAACAACACGCATGCCACCATGGTACAACAAACTGACAGACGAGTGGTAGATAGCTTGGTGCAGCTTAGTCTTTGAAGTAACATCTTTGCTCCTCAACACTCTAAAGAGGTCTCTTGTAGTAGGTTTGTCCAGTGCAACATGATGTCTGATTTCTTCACTGCTGCTCTCATGGATGTTGAATGTAGATCCAAATAAAATGAAATACCTGACAACTTCAATATTTTCTCCATTTATTATGATGTTATTTATTGGTCCAGTTGTGGACTTTTGTTTTCTTTATGCTGAGGTGTAATTCATACTGAAGACTGCATTCTTTGTTGTTCATCAGTAAGTGCTTCAAGTCTTTTTCACTTTCATTAAGTAAGGTTGTGTCACCTGCATATGGCAGGTTGTTAATGAGTCTTCTGGCAATCCTGACACCATGTTCTCTTCATATAGTTCAGCTTCTTGAATTATTTTTTCAGCATACACACTGAATAAGTATATGAATGGATACAGCCCTGACACATACCCTTCCTGAGTTTAAACCATGTAGTTTAATCATGTGCGTAAGTAGTAATCATCATTTGCAGCAACAGCATTGTTAGCAAGGATATATGAATTATTAATCCATGTGCTGAACTGGGTGGCTTGTATTATCTCCTTATATTCTTACAAAACTTTGCATATGTTTTTAGTTGTTGTTGTTGTTATGAGGTGATGTTGAGTCATTTCTGACTCATAGAGACCCTATGCACAGCAGAAAGAAACACTGCCCGGTCCTGAGCCAGCTCCACAATTCTTGCTATACTTGAGCCCATTACTGCTGCCACCATGTCAATCCATCTCATTGAGGGCCTTCCCCTCTTTCATTGACCCTCCACCTTAGCAAGCATGACATCCTTCTCCAGGAAGTAGTCTCTTCTGACAACATGACCAGAGTATGTGAGACAAAGTCTGGCCATTCTTGCCTCCAAGGAGCATTCTGGCTGCACTTCCTCAAGGACAGACCTGTTAGGTCTTTTAGCCATCCCCGGTACTTTCAGCATTCTTTGCTAATACTACAGCTCAAAACCATCAACTCTTCTTTGGTCCTCTTTATTCATTGTCCAGCTCTCACATGCATATGAGGCAATTGAAAATACCATGGCTTGTGTCAGGCGCACCTTGGTCCTCAAGGAGACATCTTTGCTCTTCAGCACTTGAAAGAGGTCCTTTGCCTGGTGCTATACGTTGGTCTGATGTCCTGACTGCTGCTTCCATTGGCATCAGTTGTAGAACCAAGCAATGTGAAGTCTTTGACAATTTCGATCTTTTCTCCATTTATTGTAATGCTGCTTATAGTTCCAGTTGTAAAGGTTTTTGTTTTCTTTATATCGAGATATAATCCATACTGCAGACTGTATTCTTCAATCTTCATCAGTAAGTACTCCAAGTCATCCTCACTTTGAACATGCAAAGTTGTGTCATCAGTGTATCGCAGGTTGTTAATGACTCTTCCTCAAATCCTGATGCCACATTCTTCTTCATATAGTCCAGCTTCTCAGATTTGCTCAGCATACAGGTTGAATAAGTATGGTGAAAGGATACAACCCCAACGCACTCCCTTCTTGATTTTAAACTATGTCGTGTTCTCTTTTTTTGAAAGATCGCCTCTTGGTCCATGTTCAAGTTCTTCATGAGTACAAGTAAGTGTTCTGGAATTCCCATTCTTCTCAATGTTATCCACAATTTGTTATGATCCACACAATCAAATGCTTGCAACACAAGTAAACATTTTTCTGGTACTTTTTGCTTTAAGTCAAGATCCATCTGACATCAGCAATGATATCCCTTGTTCCACGTCCTCTCCTGAATCCAGCTTGAAGTAAGTTCTTCAAGTCATCCTCACTTGCAGCAAGCAGAGTTGTGTCGTCAGCATATTGCAGGTTATTAATGATTCTTCCTCCAATCCTGATGCCATGTTCTTCTTCATATAGTCCAGCTTCTCAGATTTCAACCATGCAGTGTCCCCTTGTTCTGTTCAAACAACAGCCTCCTGGTCTTTGTGCAGGTTTATCATGACTACAATTAAGTGTTCCGGAATTCCCATTCTTCTCAATGTTTTCCACATTTTTTTATGATCCACACAATCAAATGCTTTTGCATAGTCAATAAAACACAAGTAAACATCTTTCTGGTATTCTTTGCTTTCAGCCAAGATCCTTCTGACATCAGCAATGATAGCCCTCTTTCCACATTCCCTTCTAAATCCAGCTTCATCTCTGGAAGTTCTCTGTCAATATACTGCTGCAAACATTTTTAAATTATCTTCAGTAAGATTTTACTTACATGTAATATTAATGATATTGTTCGATAATTTCCACATTCTGTGGGATCACCTTTCTTTGGAATGGGTACAAATATGGATCTCTTGCAGTCAGTTGGCCAGGTAACTGTCTTCCAAATCTCTTGGCATGACCAAGTGAGTGTCTCCAGCAGGGCATCCATTTGTTGAAACATCTCAATGGGTATTCCATCAATTCCTGGAGCCTTGTTCTTTGACAATTCTTTCAGTGCAGCTTCAACTTCTTCCTTCAATACCATTGGTTCTTGATCATATGCCACCTCCTGAAATGGGTGAAGATTGACCAGTTCTTTTTGGTTCAGTGACTCTGTGTATTCCTCCATCTTCTTTTGATGCTTCCTGCATCATTCAATATTATGCCCATAGAATCTTTCAATATTGCAACTCGAGGCTTAAATTTTTTCCTCAGTTCTTTCAGCTTGAGAAATGCTGAGTGTGTTCTTCCCTTTTGTTTTTCAAACTCCAGGTCTTTGCACATTTCATTATAGTAATTGGTTTTGTCTTCTTGAGCTTCTCCTTGAAATCTTCTGTTCAGCTCTTTCATCTTGTCTTTTCTTCCATTTGCTATGTTTTTAGACACACATTAAACTTATAATAACATATTTTAAATATCAAAAATATGATTAAAATAAATGTACATGTCCTCATCATTACATTTGAAGCCTCCATAATGCACATCTGAGAGGCTAAAGTAAGTTGCCAGAATTCTACAGTTAATAAGGTGGCATTTCTAACAAAAGTCTGTGGAACTCCAGAATAAAGGGCAGAATGCATAGAAATCACTAAATTTAGCCATGTAGATAATGGTGGTGTGCTTCCTGAAAGCGGTAAACAATCACCAGAACTGTCTGACCTACAGCCAGAAAGTAGCTCATGAGTTGTGAAATTCTGGCCACATATTTAGAGGAACATACTCCATACAATCTCAGAGGATCTCATTGATCACACACTCCTTCCTCCTTCTTATCTCATGGTTTAGTAATTTTTATAGGATGTTTTTCTTATTTTCCATGAAACATTTATGATATCCTGCCACTTTAAAATGTTGCCCTAATTCCAGAGGCAAGTGTAAGATTGCCAGCATTGAAATGTTAGTTTGATTTCAGCAATGCTTCAGAAACATAAATGTCTAAAGATTTGGAGTCCTTGCTTGGAAAAATGTTGGACATTCAGGGGAAAATATCTCAAGAATTGTAATATCTCCAGGCTGTAAAATTCAGTAGGAAATTCCTATGAAAAGGGTCTTTCTAGTAAGAGTTTTCATAGACTTATTTTTAACTATGACTGGAAATACCACAGAATAATTACAATGAAAATTATTTCAATATTTTCAACATTTTGCTTCACTACAAAATGTTAGTGAAAACACACACATACACAGTATTTCAAAAACTATGGACATCATAAGCATTTAAAAAAATCCTAAGAGACATGTGTTGTTGCAGAAAATACTCACACTTTTATGATAATTCTTTTAAAACTGTATCACTCTTACTAAAGCTACAAGACCTCAATACCAATAACGACTAAACTAATCATCCCAAATGAATGACCAGGCCTCATCAATATTCTGAGTCAATACCTTCTCCACAAGTAATATCAATCATTCAGTAAAAATGATATATTTTCCAAATAGACTCTCTGATCTTTACTTAAGGAGCTCTGGTGATATAGTACCTAAGGCATTTGACTGTTAACCAAAAGGTTTACAGTTCAAACCCACCAGCTACTCTGCAGAAAGAAGACTGGACGATCTACTTCTATAAAGATTTACTGCCTCAGAAACCCAAAGGGGGTCACAATGAGTTGGAATCAACTTGATGGCACTGAATTTTGTTTGGTTTGCTCTTTACCTACTATAGTATTCTTCTAAATCCTTCTTCAAACATTCATTTGTTAAACTGATAAACATATCTGTTGAACACCACTTTGTGTCATGCATTATACTGGACTATATAAGTGGAATATACAGAAGAATTAGGCCTGGCCCATTATTAAGGAGCAGAAAGTGCTTCAATAGGAATCTCCTTTGGGTGTCTTAGGCCAGATTCCCTAGAGAAGCAAAACTATTTTATATATATATATATATATGAGGGGGCGGGGGAAACTTACCTAAAGGAAGTGGCTCACGCAGTTGTAGAGGCTGACAAGTCCCAAGTCAATGTGTCAGAAGTCAAGCTGGAGGATTCTCCTGACTCATGCAGCTGTGAGCACTGACAAATCCTAGATCAGCAAGCAATACAACAGGCTGCTGGCTTTGGAGGCTGACAAATCCAAGATCAACAAGTAAAAAGGCAGATTGTTCACTCACAGGCTGCTTAGGTAACAATCCCCGGATTGTCAGGCAATATGGCAGGCCACTGGTTCAAGTCCAGATAATGATAAGCCAGATGCGGGATCTCAAGCAAAAAGGTTTGCCAGAGTTTTTCCGTATGTATTGGAAGCAGGTCACACCCTGAAGGAAACTCCCAGCTGATTGACTCTCTTAGCAGGTCTCATCAGGAAGATGATTACATTATATCAGATCTTGTCATGACGGGTGACATAACTGCTAAACCACTTAGAATCATGGCCAAGTTGACACACAACCTTAACTATCAAACTGAGTGAAGCAGTTGGTTAAGCACTTGATTACTAACTGAAAGTTTGACAATTGTAACCCAGCCAAAGGTACCTCAAAAGAAAGGCATGGATACCATCTTGCCAATATTTTTTCTACCCACATACTACTTGTTATTATTCCTTAATATTTTTATTTAAATAGATTCTTTTTAGGAATTGAGCATTGTCTTAAGCAATAATAGCCATAAAATGATAGGCCTGATATGCTTTTTATATATTTTGTGTTGTTGTACATCATGAGTATGTATCTATTAATATAAAAAATGTCCACGAACCATCTAAAATAAAAATTGTTTTCTGTAAGGAAAAAAAAAAGAAGAAAAAGAAAAGCATGGAAATCTGTTTCTGAAAGGTCACATCCTAAAATCCTATGGAGTGCAGCCTCACTCTGCGCATATGAGGTCTCCATGAGTTGGGATCAAAGACAACTTCTTTTTTTTGTTTTGGTGGTTCAGTGACAGAATTCTCACCCTCCATGCTAGAGACCCAGGTTTGATTTCCAGTCATTGTACTTCCTACACAGTCACCACCGATCTGTCACTGGAGGCCTGTATGTTGTTGCTATGATGTTAAGCATGTTTCAGCAGAGCTTTCAAACTAAGACAGACTAGGAAAAAGGCCTGGTGGTCTACTTCTGAAAATCAGCCAATAGAAACCTTATGGATCACAAGGTCTAGTCCACCACCAATCATGAAAACAACACAGGACCAGACAGTGTTTAATTTTGTTGTGCACAGGGGCTCTGTGAGGTAGGCGCCAATTCAATGGCAGCTAGCCACAACAACTTAGAAAATAAAGCATGTACCAATGACCTAGAATACAGAAAGTAAGGAATTAAGTACCGCAGGAGAAGTGTAAGTAAAGTTTTGTAGAAGATCAGAGAAAAGTGAGATGATTTTTCCTATATGAAACAAAGAAAGCCTTTTGGACAAGGTGGCTTTTGAACTAGGCCTTGAAATATTGAGAACATTTGGATTTGTGAATGTGGAAGGCATTGCAAAACAAGAGAAAAATATGAAAGAATGTGCAGAGGACAAAAATAGGGAGCATGTACAATGACTCAATATAGAACACATCAGGGACAGTGGAGGAAGATTGGATGGGAAATATGATTGTAGCCAATACCACCAACACTAGACAAAGACCCACACTTCCTCAAGTAGAAACCTTGAATACCATGCTGAGGAGTCCATACTTTATTCTCTTACACATTGGGATTTTATAAGCATCAGAAAGACTACTGAGAGATAAAGAAGATGAAGAACAGAGCAAGACTGATCAAAAAAGAGACCAGTATGGAGCTGTTTTCTTTTTTTCAAATAAGTAGTAATGAACACCAACGCTTCAAATCTGCTGGGAAAGTGGAAAAGGATGGGCTAAAGTATACTTACAACAGAAAAGACTACATAATACTTTGGAAAATTGTGGTTATTTGGAGGAGGGAGTCAGGAAAGGCAGATTAAACATTAAAGATGCCTTAGGTGTTTAAAAACAAGATAGCTGGAAGGATGGTAGTGTCCTTTGTAGAAAAATCTGAAAAAAAAAAAAATCGGATTTGGAAGAAAATATAATGAGAATTATTGCAATCAGTGAATTTCAATGCTTGGCACAGAGACTAGTAGTAGACCATCACCTTTGGCACTGTGCCTGGTAGACCAACTCCTCTTCTTCCATGAGCATAATGTTTGGTAGAGCACATGGCCATCCAGCTAAAGACCTCATGTCTTCAGCTTTCCTTACAGTTAGGGGTAATCACAGTTAGACATAACCTGGAGTGGTATGGACCACTGCTCGGGCTTGACATTAAAACTTTGAATGTGCACTTTCCCATTTTCTTTTTCACATGCTGACAGAGCCATATTCTAGCTCTGCCTATACAGATGTAGACAATACTTTAGGAGAACAGAGCCACAATTTGGAAGAGTCTGGGGTCCCTGAACATCTTTTTGAAGTGTAGCTGCTCTACTACTCTATAACATGTGAGAAAAATAAATATTTTATTAAAGGCACTGTATTTGGGGTATTTTTACAGCAGCTTGCCATTTATCTTTGCTAGCATAGTTAGCACTCAGTAAATTTATATTGAATTAATAATTGAATAAACAGATTTATGAATAAGCTTAAGATTAGACTACATTAAAACATTAGAGATATTCAGGAGACAAATGGAAATGCATGTCCGAGAGTCTAGAAAAGAGCTCAAAGCTGAAGTAAAATATTTGTTATCAGCCTGCATAGAGCAATAGTTAAGACTGTTTGAGATAACCAAAGGAAACAAACCAAAAGACAGCAATGGAGAAGGCAAAACCAATATTTGCAGCCTATATTTATGTAGGGGATGGCAGGTGGGAGAAAAGACTTGGAAGACATTGCCAGAGAAGTAAGAGGAAAAGCAGAAAAGACAAGTGAAAGTTCTGTAAGCCAAAGTAGGTGAGTTTGGGGAACAGATGTTTCAGGAAATTGAGAAGAACAAAATCAGCTAACAAAAGGTTGTCGTCTGAGTAGGTGCTCAGCAACTATAGTCAGGGAATGTGAACAATCATCTTTCCAGAAGTTTGGCAATAAGTTGAAGGAAAAATATAGGATGATAGTTGGAGGGAACGGCAGGATCAAGAGAAAGTTGGGTTTGGACCGGGAAAAATAGCAGCATATTGGCAGGCTGAATGGAAGAGCCTTTGGAGAGGGAGATATTAACAGTGTGAGTAGGGGTGGGGGTGGTGGCAGTTAATTGATTCAGCAGTGTTTCAGGATGGGATCAAAAGATTACGGAGAAGAGTTAGGGTGGGATAGGAAGAAAGAGGTGGAAGTGGGGGAGAATCTGGGTGAAGATGCAGGGAAATTTTGAGGAGAAGAGGAAAGTCAGGAAGTATGGAAGGAAGCTGAGGGAATTTGGTCTCTGACATTCCTCTTTTTATCCACCCACAAGAACAGGGCCCACTATAGTATTCCCTACAGTGGTCTATAATGCTCTTGGCAAACTGACATTTGGCTTATGTCTTCTGGCACAAAGCCATTTGAGTGCTCTATCAAGATGGCAGAATAATTATGCTGATTTGTGTGTGCTCCTACCCAATCAAGACAAAAAGAAAGTTTTACCAAACTTGTTCCTTTCACTTTCCTCCAACATTAGGATAAGATGTTTATATTTATATATTCCCACTGACTTTGCTGTCTTAATGAGAGGTCATGTCATTTTAGATTCAGTTTTGTTTGACTGCACAATATAATTTAGTTGACAGTCTACAGCTTTTTTCTCCATTTACTTTGGCAAGTTCTAAGACATTTATCTTTGTGTCATCACAGTCACCATCTTCTAAAAAGTCCTATCTTCCTTAGTGGGGTTATTAGTAGAGAAGATTAATCACACTTAGAGGGATGTACACAAATAATTTTACCTGAAAACTTTAGTAATATTACATAAGAAAAAACTATCCAGCAAATGCTAAAGTAGAAACTAAAAGAAAAAATGTGAAAGATGAAATATACTTTTTTTCTACAATATTTCTAAATATTTGAACAGCATACTAGTTAGCCATAATGCTTGTACTTTATAAAAGCCAGATGGAGAGATGGTCATTTAATTTTTCACAGTGTTACCAAAAATAATAAGATAAATATAGAGCTTACTTTCAGTGTATTCAATGGTTCAAATACAAACTGTATGTAATGGGACTATTAGATTTTATTTAGATCTACACATATAAAATTATCAATTGGGCCTATGGCCTTTGAAATTGGAATGTTGATTATAAAGGGATAGCTCAGTTAGAAATATAAAACAATAAAGTAAAAAAGATGCAATATTATTTTATGGAACAGGCTCAAGTTGTGTGACTTTTGGCAAGTTCCTTTCTCTATGCTGTACTCTTCTTGTCTGTCTAATGAGGACCTATTTTAAAATGTTTTCTGTATGTTGTGAAATTTCCATTTCATCACTGATGTACTGATGGTTTCATTTAAAAAAAGTGTATTTTCTGAGAAATATCTAAGGACCAGGCCCTTGGTTAGGTATCTGCATGGTTGAAATGTTAACAGAAGCAAGCAATGGATAAATATAATGTAAATGACTTATTTATTTATTTTTTTAAAATCACATTGAAAAATAAGAGCCTTACCTAGAAGATAGTAAAGAACAAGGGATGGCGGGCTTTGCCTTTAGGGGAAATGGTCCTGGCCTTAAAGAGAACTGACCAAATGGGTAGAATGACCAGGGCACAGGTCTTTCAGCTTCCTTTATGATAACCTCTGTTCATCATGGAAAATACAGGTTAACAAATAAACACCTTTTAGTATATTATGTTTTCCGAAAGAAACAATATGTTCTGGGTTTTCTGACTTCAATATACTGTTGCAAAGTATAGTTCCCAAACTATACTTGTACCTATCAGACTTGTTCAATTACACCAACTGAATTCCTTCACATACCAAAGGATAAGAAGAGACTTTGTAATCTTTAATTTTTTTAAAGGCAGAGTCTATGTCTTATTCCAGAAGGAAATGCAGGAATTATAGGAGCAAAACAATAATGAGGACTAGGACAGTTGATTGATTGCTTAAGGATAAAAGACAAAGGACAAATGAGAATAATAACCAGTCAGATTGGTAAGGGCACATCAGGGAGGAATTTGTGCCAGAATACCAGAAATTTTTAATTATAGGCTTGAAAAGTACTGGTATGGCACAATCAGTGTTGAGGTGTTAAAAGTAAAATGGTATTGATGGTCATAATGTAAATGACTTACTTTTTTATCTATAAATTAAAGCTGATTCAACGAATTGAGAGGAGGGGAGTTATACCCAGTCTGTACATCACCTGGGCACCGCGATAGGTTGTTGTCCTACAGTGAACTCATCCATTATGTGTGTTGGCAAAAAGATGGAGAATCACTGCTGTGAGGACAAGAACAAGACAGATTTTAAAAAGGAGAGTAAACCAAACCAAACTCTGTCATTGAGTCAATTCTGACTCATATGACCCTCTAGGACAGAGTAGAACTACCCCGTAGGGTTTCCAAGGCTGTAGTCTTTCTCAGTAATGTATCAGACAGTGTTTCTTTGCTATTCATAAGGTTTTCTTTTTGCTTTTGAGTTGTGGTGCTGGCGAAGAATGCTGAAAGTACCATGGACTGCTAAAAGAACTAACAAATCTTTCCTGGAGGAAGTGCACCGTAAATGCTCCTTGCATTAGGAGAATGGCCAGACTTCCTCTCACCTACTTTGGTCATGTTGTCAGAAGGGACCATTCCCTGGAGAAAGATGTCATGCTTAGTAGGGTGGAGGGTCAACGAAAGAGGGGGAGGCCTTCAACGAGATGGATTGACACGGTGGCTGCGATGATGGGCTCAAGTATGGCAGGGATCATGGAGCTGGTGCGGAAACCGCAGTGTTTAGTTCTGCTGTGCATGGGGTCGCTATGAGTCAGAAATAACTGGATGTCACCTAACAACAACAGTCTTTCTCGGGGAGCTCTGGTGCTGTAGCGCCTAAGGCACTTGACTGCTAACCAGAAGGCTGGCAGCTCAAACTCACCAGCCACTCCTCGGAAGGAAGATTGGGCAATCTACATCCGTAGTGATACCGCCTGAGAAACCCAAAGAGGGATCGCTGTGAGTCCGAATGTACTCAATGGCAGTGAGTTTGGTTTTTTTGGTTTTAGTCTTTCTGGAAACAGATTGCCTTGTCTTTCTCCTAGAGTGGCTGGTTGGGAGAGTTACAGCAAAATTTGCATTTTAGAAAGATCACTCTGGATAATGGAGGAAGTGAGACCAGTTAAGCTGCTCTGGCAATGAGAGATGAGGGATGATAAAGATCTGAATTAGGAATGTAGTAGTAGCTAAAACTGGAAAAGAGGATGTAAAATGACTAAGATTTATTGATTGTTTGGATGTGAGTGAAGAGAGAACTTTCAAAATGGGAGGTGACTGGATGGTGGTGAAACCCAGTAAGGAAGATCATCACAGAGCAGAGATCCACAAACTATAGCCCTCAGGCCAAATTGCCCTCTTCCCTCCGGTTCCCCTTGCTCCTCCATTTTATTATTGATAAAGTTTTATTGGAAGACAGCCATGCTCATTCATTTACATGTTGTCTATAGTAGCAGTGTTGAATAGCTGGAGTAAAGAACTTACACTTTTCAAATTTACTATCTGGCCCTTTACAGAAAAAGCTTGCCAATACTTTAGCATAGAGGAAGAAGAGAAGTTTTAGAGGAGAGGAGACTGATGGATTCAAGGGGTCTATGTGACAACTGGGTGACAACTGGGTGCATATGTTGTGGCATCAGCTGGAAGTAAACTCAGAAATATTCCAGGAAGTCCCACATTGCTTTGATTTATCAGTGAAAAAAGAGAACTGTAAAATCAGTACTGTGAAAATGACATTATTAAGCCACTGCCCTAGACCTGTTGATGTTTGCTCTATCCAGAATAGAGAGGGAAAGGGTAAACCATCATACATTCCTCCAAAAGCAAACTAACCATGTCAGATCTTTCTAGCATCATTTAACTTCTACCACATTTTTCTCCCATAAAAGGCAACTATTGTTGAGCCCCATAATCACTTGCAACAATAGGCATTCCACGATGTTGGCCTTGCCAGCCTAAGGACATTTTTCTAAATTGTGAAGTATTCACTTCTGAGTCTTGAACATATTAAGATTTCTTACTACTAATATTCTAACTTTTCAGACTTTCCCCCTGCAGTCTCCCCAGTGGCAGCAGAGATACCATCTGCATCCTAAATCAGGGGCATGTCCCAATATGGTGCACAGTAAGCTCAGAATTGTTTTGGTATTTCATGTTTCACCATTAAAATCTGTTTAAATTATGAATTTTATTCTATAATAATTTTTTTAAATATAAAACAATATTTCTAGGGAAATTGATGTCTGGAAAGACACAATGTATAAAATCCGTGGCAGTAGGGACATTTTAGCATTACCAATTCAATTTAAAAGACCACCAATACTAGTGCATTGGAAATATATTTTGCTACACAAAACTAGAAAAATGAGTTTACTCACTATTCAAGAAACATAGGAGACAGACTGGAATCACAGACCCAAACACAACTTGACAAAACTACTGCTGTCAGAATCAAGAAATTTCTCACGTTACTTTCAAGGTTTTGACTTCAAATTCATAACTAGTTCCTGTTGAGTTGACTACAAGTCATGGTAACCCATGTATGGCAGAATAGGACTGTGCTCCGTAGGGTTTTCAATGGCTGAACTTTCAGAAGTAGCTCACCAGGCCTTCCTTCTGAGGCATCTTGAGGTGGACTTGAACCTCCAAACTTTCTGTCAGCAGGTGAGCACATTAACCATTTGCACTACCTAGAAACTCCTTAAAATTCAAAGCAGTCAAAACTTGTACCTGGACTATCCCACCTTAGGAACTCTGCTGGTGTAGTGCCTAAGGCATTTGACTGCTAACCGGAGACTGGCAGTTCAAATCCACTGGCCACTCCTCGGAAGGAAGACGAGGCAATCTACTTCAGCAGAGATACTGCCTCGGAAACACAGGGAGGGGTTGCTATGGTTGCTATGAGTCGGGACCGACTCAAGAGCAGTGAGTTTGGTTTTTTTTTTTTTTTTTTTTTTTTTGGTTATCCCACCTTATCTGCTTTACCTTTGATTAAGGACTTATAACTACATACTAACCATTTCAAAAGGAGAATAACAAATGCTAGCATGCCAAATCAATCTGCCACTAAATATCCAAGACTACATTGTGCCACTATCATTGAACATTTTAATATTAAAATAAACTCTGGTCCATCTCTTATGGCAAACTAATAAGGCAACTATTCAAGATTCTGTATATTTTCTATGGAGAGGTAGTCAGTCATCAAAGTGCCTGAGAAGTTAAAGCTGTTCTAAGATTATTAGCATGAGTTAATTTGACCATAAAACATTCAACTTATGGGTAGACTGCATTGTCTGAAGGTGACAGTTGCATTATCTCTTTATCAGTTATTTCTTAACTTAAAAGCAAAATTGGAAGCATCATCACTTCATAAAAGATGTATTCTTTTCTATGGGAGAGAATGAAGAAACCTTGGTAAAAACTCCATATGGGTTTTACAGGATGAATTTATGATTGTGATAAATTGACTAAAGTGGTTTCGAGTGTTTCCTTCCAGCTCAGACTGAAGACACTAAAATGGATGTGAGGGGTCAATTATTCACAACATACACAGAATTCCACGTGTCACTATCTCTGACAATGTTGGATTGGATTTTAGGAATTTGTGGGTTGCCACCATCATCCCTCATTTCTCTGAAGCAAACAATTAGCTAGCTGAGATAGTGCTACTGACTTAAAGATACTGCGAGGACAACCATTACAAGACGCTGAAGCTGCATCTCTTACACGGGAACAAAAACAAGAGTCTGTTTTGCTGAGATGCATATCAGTAGATACCTCCACAAAGCCAATCCAGATTTAGCCCCCTGCGTGTTTAAGACGAGAACATATTTTAGTGGCTGCTTTCTCCACTAACTTTGCCCATTTCTATTATGAACAAGAGGTTTTGCTAAAAATGAGGGGGCTAAAACAGGGATTTCTGTCCCTATAATTGGAATCAAATTCTTGGCTGTAATTTTCCCTTAGAAAAATAATTTTCTAGATCAAAAAGCTTAAGAAAGATGTGAGGTTTGGCCTGAGTGAGTCTGGGAAAGACAGGCTAGCAAAACATTCATGCCAACAAGAAGTCATGGAACATAAGGAAAGCCCTCACTGGAGAAGCCCACTGTAGTATGTCAGGCTGGACTCAGGTGAGGCAGCAGTCTGGCCTTAGAAGCACTCTTGTTACAGGAGAAAAATAAGGGTCTAGAGCTCTGGTGGCATAGTGCCTAAGGCTAACCAGACTGCTAACCAGCGGGCTGGAGGTTCAAACCTACAGCCTCTCCTTGGAAGGATGACTGGGCAATCTACTTAGGTAGTGATACTGCCTCGGAAACCCAAGAAGGGGTCGCTATGAGTTGAGTCCGACTCAACAGCAAATAACAACAACAACAAGACACCAGGAATTTTTGCAAAGCACCAGAGAAGCACATATATATATATATATATATATATATATATATGTGTTGAACTAAATGTTTGCTGAATCAATAAATGATTTAATCTAATAGATCATCCTAGTCATCTACAAGTAAGAGAATATGACTATTGTTTTGATGTTTATGATGATGTATATTAGAGAATACAAGCTTGAGAGCTGGCCAGAAGAAAACTATCCCTTTCTTTATCTACTGTGGGAAATGTACAGAAAAGTACCTAACATGTATAAGGAACAAAGCTCATCTAATCTTGACAAACAAAATTAAGTTTCTTTAATTCACCAATCGTTTACCGAATGATTATGTAACAACAATGAAGTTCCTGCTTTTATTGAGCTTACACTTTAGTGAGTTGCTGTTGTTAGGTGCTGTCAGCTTGGTTCCGACTCATGGTGACCCTATGCCCAACAAAACAAGACACTGCTGGGTCCCGCGCCATCCTCACAATTGTTGCTGTGCTTGAACAGATTGCTGCAGACACTGTGTCTATCCGTCCCACTGAGGGTTTTCCTCCTTTTCTCTGACCTTCTACTTCATCAAGCACGATATCCTTCTCCTGGGAATGAGCCCTCTTGATGACATGACAAAAGGACGATATATTACATCTTGCCATTCTTGCTTCTAAGGAGCATTCTGGCTATCCTTTCTTCTAAGACATGTTTGTTCCTTCTTCTGGCAGTCTGTGGTATATTCAATATTCTTCACCAACGCCGTAATTCAAATGCATCAATTCTTCTTTAGTCTTCCTCATTTATTGTCCAGCTTTCACATATATATGAGGCTATAGCAAGTGCCATGGCTTGAGTCAGGCACACCTGAGTCTTCAAAGTGACATCTTTGCTTTTTAACACTTTAAAGATATCTTTGGCAGCAGATTTGACCAATGCAACACATCATGTGATTTCTTGACTGCTGCTTCCATGGGTTTTGATTGTGGATGCAAGTAAAATGAAATCCTTGACAACATCAATCTTTTCTCCACTTATCATGGTGATGTTTATTGATCTATTTGTGAGAACTTTTTTTTATGTTGAGGTGTAATCTATACTGAAAGTTGTAGACTTTGATCTTCATCAGTAAGTGCTTCAAGTTTTCTTCACTTTCAGCAAGTAGGGTTATGTCATTTGCATATTGCAGGTTGTTAATGAGTCTTCCTCCAATCCTGATCCCATGTTCTTCTTCATAAAGTCTGGTTTCTTGGATTATTGATTCAGCATACAGATTGAATAAGTATGGTGAAAGGATACAACCCTGACGGACACCTTTCCTGATTTTATTTAATCACTACTTTTTAATTTTTTTCCCCTTTACCCAAGTTAATATGTCAACCTTCCCCACTCTGGCTTACCCTCCCCCTCTGACCATCGGTAACCATCAAAGAATATTTCTTTTTGTGTGAAATCCTTTTCTTGACTTTTTACAGTAGTAATCATATACAATATTTGTCTTTTGGGGATTAATTTCTCTTACCATAATGGCCTCTATGTTCATTCATGTTATGAAATGTTTCACAGATTCATCATTGTTCTTTAACATTGGGTAGTATTCTATTGTGTTTATGTTTCATAGTTTAACCATTCATCCATTGCCATTGTTTCCATCTTTTTGCTGTTTTGAATAGTGTTGTGATGAATATGGATGTGCATATATCTGCTCATGTCATGACTCTTATTTCTTTATAATATATACCTAGTAGTGGCAGAGATAGTGGATCATGTGGTATTTCTATTTTCAGCTTTTTAAGAGAGTGCCACAGCATTTTCCATAAGGGCAGCACTATTTTACAGTCCCACTGGAGTGTAAGAGGGTCACAGTCTGTCTACACCATTGCCAGCATTTGTGGATTTTTGGTTTTTTTTTTTTGAACTTTGCCAGTAGAGCTGGGGTGAGATGGTATCTCATGTTGTTTTAATTTGCATCTCTCTAATGGCTAATGGTAGCATAGTGCCTAAGGCTTGCCTGCTACCCAGAAGGCTGGTAGTTCAAACCCACCAGCCACTCCTCAGAAGGAAGATTGGACAATCTACTGCCATAGTGATACCACCTCGGAAACCTAAGGAGGGGTAGCTATGCATCGGGGCTGACTCGACGGCACATAACAACAACAACAACAATGGCTAATGATCCCGACCACTTCTTCATGTGTTTGTTAGCTGCCTGAATGTCTTCTTTGGTGAAGTGTCTGTTCATGTGCTCTGACTATTCTTTAAATTTGATTATTTGTCTTCTTGATGTTAAGGTGTTAAAGTTTTCTATAAATTTTAGAAATTAGTCCGTTGCCCCATATGCCATTGCCAAAATTTTTCCCAGTCTATGGGTTTTCTTTTTACTCTTTTGCTGAAATATTTTGATGCACATCAATTACTAATTTTTAAGAGGTCCCATTCATATATTTTGTCTTCTGGTGTTTGTATGTTTTTAGTTATGTTCAATAGTGTATTTCTGCCATACTCCTTATTTTAAGCCATGCAGTATCCCCTTGATATGTTTGAATGACTACCTCTTTGTCTATGTACAGGCTCCTAATGAGCACAATTCAGTATTCAGGAAATCTCATTCTTTGAAATGTTATCCATAATTTGTTATGATCCACACAGTTGAATGCCTTTGTATAGTCAATAAAACATAGGTAAACATCTTTCTGGTATTTTCTACTTTCTGCCAAGATCTATCTGACGTCAGTAATGCTATTCTTCATTCTGCCTCCTATCCTGAATCTGACTTGAATTTCTGGCAATTCCCTCCCAATGTACTGCTGCAAACATTTTTCAATTATTTTCAGCAAAAATTTATTTATGTGTGATATTAATGATATTGTTCAATAATTTCCACATTCTATTGGATCACTTTTTTTGGAGTGGGCACAAATATGAATCTCCTGCAGTCATTTGGACAGATAGCTGTCATCCACTTTTCTTGGCATAGACTGGTGAGAGCTTCTCACATTGCATCCATCCATTTGTTGAAACATCTAAGTTGGCATTCTGTCAATTCCTAGAGCCTTGTTTTTCACCAATTCCTTCAGTGCAGGTTGGACTTCTTCCTTCAATACCATTCGTTCTTGATCATATGCTACCTCCTGAAATGGTTGAATGTCGACCAATCCTTTTTGGTGCAGTGACTCTGTGTATTCCTTCCATCTTCCTTTGAAGCTTCCTGTGTCATTCAATGTTTTACCCATAGAATCCTTCAATACTGCAACTCGAGTCTTGAATTTTTTCTTCCATTTCTTCAGCTTGAAAAATGCCTATTGGGTTCTTCCCTTTTGATTTTCTAACTCCAGGTCTTTGACCATTTCATTATAATCGAGGAGTAGAAATAATCAATAAACAAATATACAAATGATGTACCCCATAGTGATAAGTGCTCTGAAGAAAAATGAAGCAAAAAAAAAAAAAAGGGAATAGAGAGTAGAGGAAAGGTTACCCTTTATATAAGGTGGTCAAGGATGACTTTGATATTTTAACATTTGAGCAGCCATGAAGAAAAACAAATATTTTCTCTGAAGTAGTGAAAAAAAATGGCTGACCTAGGATATAAACTTAAGTTTTTCTGATTCCAAAGCTGTAAACCTTCAGGTTAGTTGCTGATAATTAAATTTATGTTTCCTGAACATCTTTGACTCTCTTGTAACAGTTCATTTGGGCCCTTGAGATGTGATTATCTTTAAAGGAAGTCAATTCCTGGCCAAGGTGGGTCTGCTTCCAGAGCACAGATGAGTATTTAGGCTCCATCATATTGATCTATGATTATAAGTTGAGCTGTAGAACTGAACATAAATCTAGTACATTGCAATGCTACATAGAGAATTAGAATAGCAGAAATAGCATTTTTCACAGTAAATTTTATTTGAATTGTATAAAATAAGGTTCTGTCCAGCGATTCTTTTGAATGTTAGTACAACAATCTGCTAAAGCTTTCAGATGAACCAGAGTCATGCTTTCCTGCTATAATAAGCAGGAAAAGCACTCATTAGTTTACATGGTGATAATCAAATCTCTTATGACATTCCAGGACAGCTATTGTTTTCAATGGTCAAGCAGCAAAAGGGAATTTTTATCAAATATTTTTAGGGACAAACAGTAACTATGCCCCACTCAAAATCATTATTGTGACAGCCATTATTTGTGACAGGTAATATGAAAGAATTCCACTTGATATGTTAATCTATAATTTATTTGAGGATGGATTTTGGGGCCAGTTTCTTCTAGTGGATTCATCGGGATGAAGCCTGAGCAAACTGAACTGTTTATTGGAGAAGTCCAGACTAATTAAAGCCTATGCTAAAAATCTCTCAGACTAAAGTTATTTCTTTCATGAATTAAAATGCAGAAAACTAGGACTTCAATGAAGTACTCATGTAAGCCCTGGATGGATCCACAGTTTCTATTTAAGCAAGTCTTGACTGCCAGCAGTTATGAGGTAAAAGAATTAACCATCATGAATGTTTATATAAATAAACAGGGCTGGAATGGAACTCAGAAATTACAGATTTAAAATATCAGATTTTGCGGTAAGTAACAATTTTGGTAAGTTTTCCCAGTAAATTATGTATGTAGTAAATGCCCAATTTACATGCTGGTTGTGTTTCAAAGCTTTATTTGTAAATTGATACAAAGTCAGAATGAGTTTCAGAGAAAACGGTGTTAAAAATGGAAATTAGGTTCCTAGGGTATCTTATTTAATGCATATTGAGACTCAAATAATTTTTATTAGAAAATTTTTTAAGTTCATAATATATGGTATTCTGGGTATAGTATCAAATGATGAGCTACTAACAGGTTCTAGAGTCAAATTACCTGAAGACAAAAATTAGCTCCTGGTTATGAAGGAATAGCACAACCTGGTTCAAGTCCCTTACCTTGCAATGCCTCAGTTTACACAAGTGTAGAAGGATAATAAGAATAATATGTATATAGAGCTTACAAGTTTTAAATGAGGTGGGCCCAGTACTGTTCATATGTAAGACACCAACAAATTACTAAAATTGGTCAAACCTTAGGATCTGTTCATCAATCAAATCATTTACTCTTCCTCTATTGCAATCAATAGAAGGGGTCTCATATGACTCTATTGTGGACAAGTCTAGGGGTCTAATCATCAAGTTGTTTGTTCTTGGCAAAACAACTTCCTTGTGAGAAGGGAGCACAAAACTCAAAAGAGTCCCTTTGCCTTCTCTTGTCCGTCTGAAAGTATTATTGAAAACCACCAGGAGGAAAACACAGATGGAACTGGGCAATGGCTGAGAAGGCCACTACCCTTCAAGTCTTTCAAGTCCTTTAAAGGCATTATAAATCGTGTGAGCTGATCCTAAATATTTCTCTTGGGACAATTTTGTTTGCTTGCTTCTGTTTCCAGTTTGCCTAGCATCTACTACTTTGTTAATGCATGGGTGTCTTGGTGGTTCTTAGCTTCTGTAGATGAGCTCTTGCTGTCCCCAGCTGTCTCAGGTCAAGATCTGAACATATTACTGACAATCCCCCTTTACCTTATCTAGGTAACAGGTAGAGCGAGAGGACAGAGAAGTGAGAGAATGTTGGTGGGAAGGAGGAGGAAATTTTAAAGAAAGTGAGTAAGGAAACAGGTACATGGGTGAAGACTGATCCACTGATGGCATGGGATGGTTTCCCACTCCAGATTCTGGTCCCCTCCCCTATTCTGGTCCTCATTCATGGGGACCTGCTAGTCCTTAGGAGCATATATTTCCTTTTCCTTTCTCAACTTTCTGTCTTCTGATCTTTCCTCCCACAGAAACCACCATGATATCAGCTGAGCAGGAAGAAAACACTATGGCTCGAGCTATACCTCTCATTTTCATATTTCTGTGAAGGATCTACCCCTGCCACCAGCATAGCTTGACTGGGCCTTTCAGATGTCAGTTCAAGGGAAAATAGACATATGATAAAATTAGCAGACAACATTATGTATATTATTACATATATATTGAAGTATCATTTGCAAGCTTGTTTTATTTTTCTAGAAGAAAACAGAAGGTATGTTGAGTCTCCATTGCTTCACCTCCAAGAAAACACAAATTCTTGAGAAAATGTGATTAAAATTTCACAACAATTTTTAAAAGAAAGAGAGAGAGGATCCAGTTTAAACAAAACACTGATGCTGTTGATTTTTGTACTGTGTGATACTAAAGAGATCATTGTTCTTACATCCATCCCCATAAATTATAAGAATAAGAAATAATCCACTAAGTTTGAGCAATGAAGATAATAACCTAGTTGAGTCATCTTGTGTCTTTGTGCTTAAAAGCAGTTTTTCAAGCTCTGTCTCAGGATAGGATTGGGAGAGGAACAATAACGCATGGAGTAAGGGGTGAAAAGGATTAGGAAAGGGGGCCCTGGATTGTGCTGGTTATAGCCTCACTACTCTTCTTCACTGTGTGATTGTAGACCCAACCTTGTTTTTTTCTTTTTCAGGATTTAAATGAGATTTTATATCTGAATTTTATGTATACCAAAACCCCAAACCAATTGCCATGGAGTTGATTCCAAATCATGGTGAGTCCATGTGTGCAGAGTAAAACTGCACCATAGGGTTTTCCAGGCTGTGACCTTCTGGAAGTATATTGCTAGGCCTGTCTTCTGAAGCATCTGAAGCTGGATTCAAACTGCCGACTTTTCAGTTAATAGACAAGCACCCTAGTGGTGCAGTGGTTAATTGCTTGGCTGCTAATCAAAAGGTCAACAGTTTGAATCCACCAGCCACTCTACAGAAGCAAGATGTGGCAGTTCACTCTTATAAAGATTTACAGCCTTGGAAACCAAGTGGGGCAGTTCCACTCTATCCTATAGAGCCACTATGAGTCAGAATCAACTCCACAGTGGGTTTTGGGAATAGGAAGTCATCAAAAAAAATTTTCTTTTCCATACCTTTAGCAACCCTGTCAAAAAGATGAAATCTGTGTCATCAGCTATGACTTGGCCTTCATGTAGCTGCCTGGTGGTCATAGCTTCCTTGTCTAAGTATTTGGAGATAATGCCTTTACAGTCCTGAAGATTACACGAAGTTCACTCATTAGTCTCTTGTTGAAGGAATTTATACTTCATTTTTAAAGTATTTGGGTACTATAGTTACCACATTATTTTTATGAAAAAGAGTTACTAACATAATTGCTAACAACTGTTGGCACAGTGCCTAATGCATTTGACTGCTAACCATAACGTTGGTGGTTCATATCCACCAGCCACTCCATGGAAGGAAGACTGGGCAGTCTACTTCCATAAAGATTTATTGCCTCAGAACCCCAGTTGGGAATCTCTCTGAGTCTGAACAAACTTGATGGCAGTGGTTTTTTTTGTTTTTGTTTTTGTTTTTGTTTTCTTGGTGTTATTGTATGGAGCAACATCTTTTTAATCTAGGAGAATAAAAAGACCCAGCCTTGTTTTAAAACTCTGATTTTTCTTATTCATAGACAATTTCATCTTTGAAATGTCTGGGTGTCTGGAAGAAATGCATCATCAAGGATCAAGTTTTTCTGGATGGGCACAAAAATCTCTCAACAGACAATTTTTTAAATTCATAAGCTTAATTTAGGACCACCATCTCTCACTACCCCTAATGTCCTTGTCCCCACACTCCTATGATCACAGGCCCCTTTGGAAACCTGCCACTAAGTTAATCACTGGGTGGCACCCAAGAGCCAAAGAAAAGGCGGATTGAATTGCAGACACTCTCTAATACACATATTTTAACAATTTCCTCAGTCCTCAGTGAAATTATGCTAATATTTTAGTTGAGTTTCCTCAAGTCTGGAACTCAAATTAAGTCTGTCTGTTTCATTTTTATGATAGTGCTTGAAATCACTTGCAGACAAGGGGTTGTTGGGCCATGAGATTTATAGTGGCAATGCCACGAAGGTCAAACACATCCTGAGGAAGAGGAAAGCAATCTGTAGAACCAGTGTTTTCACTGCAATAAAGTTTATAGCAGCATTAAGGGAATAGTTACAAATCAGTAGGATGGTGTTGATTTCATTGAGAATAAGTGTATTTACACTTGTAAGCTTTCTCTTAATAATATTCTGAATGTTTTACACAATGGGGTTAGTGAAGGTTGGATCAGAGTATATTTCACTAGTGACAAAATTTGTTTTTCTTTTTTCCACCCATCATTCTAGTTGTTACTTTCATAAAATGGGTTTATAATGACTCTGTAGGGGCTGAGTAAAGGTTCAGTAATTTTCTGAGATTTCCAACAAGGTCAAAGATGCTGCAGAATATTTAAAAGTAAAATGTGTGTATGTGATTAAAGATAAATATAAGCAAAATTTTCCTATTACTAAAAAGTACTTCTTTCTTAGTTATTAGTTCTTATTGTAGTGAATTTTGTGAGGTTAGAATATCTGGTTGAAAGTTCAATCTTCATGTCTAAACAGGCAGAACATTACCACCAACAACCTATATAGAACTTCAAATGAGTAGTATTTATGTTCAACAAAACCTTTGTCTTAAATAAGCCCCTTCTGTTATTCTATATCACAGCATTCAACTTCATTTATAGCACTAAACGCTATTTTGTTTTTTCTTATTGTGGTAAAAATATGTGTAAGAAACATATAGCAAGGTTCATTCACATTGTGACATGCATTTCTCTTTATGGCTGAGTAGTATTCCATTGTATGAATGTGCCACGTTTTATTTATTCATTCATCAACTGATGGACATTTCAGTTGTTTCCACATTCCAGTTGTGGTTATTGCAAAAAGTGCTGCAATAAAATTGGTGTAAAAACACTATTACTTTTTTTAAATTGTGATTTGGGTGAAAATTTACAGAGCAAATTCACTTTCCATACAGCAGTTCACATACATTTTATCTCATGACATTGACACAATTTACCCCAATGCAACAGCTCCCCTCTCACTTCCTCTTGATAGTATCTCTTCTCTGTGTCCATCCCTCTGTGCACTCCTGGTCCCTGAGCTGTCTCCCTGTGCATAAACAGCCCTTCTATCTCCCATGATTGTTCTCTCCAAGGACTGTATCTACCTCAGGTAAATATTCTACTCACATGCCTGTCTTTTGTTTGGCTGGAAGCCATAGGTGTGGATTCAGTTTCAGACCTGAAAGGCAGTTAGGGGCCATCGTCTTAGTGGTTCCATCAGGCTCTATCAGACCAGCAAACCAGGTCCCCCCTCCCCCCCTTTTTTTTTTCTCAAATGATTTTGAGTTTTGTTCCACATTGTTCTTCCTCTCTATCCAGGATCTCCTACATACATACCCCTCTGAGTGATTGATGGTGGTAGCCAAGCACTGTCTAGTTCTTCTGCTCTCATATTTGTATAGGCTGCAGATCGTGTGGTATACCAGTCACTTGGGCCAATTGTTTCCATGAATCTTTGGTTTTCTTCATTCTTCTTTGCTCTTGATGAGGAGAGACCCATCATTGCATCTAGATGGCTGCTTGCAAGCTTTTAAGATCCCAGTGGCTACTCGCCAAAGTAGGTGGTGGAACAATGTTTTGTGTAGTATGTTATGCCAATTGAGCTTGATATCCCCTGCAACTATGATCCCAAGCTCACCGGTTCAACTACTCAGTACCTCTGGGTAGCTGGCTGTGACCAAGAAGTGACTACAACCTTGTCCCTTGTCAGCTCCACTATACACCTGAGAATTCTTACAGATCATACCAATATACTTATAGGACCATTGTCTGCCAACCTTATACATGGTCTTGGGTACACTTCCCGCTTCACAGACATACCTAATAGTTCAGCCTGTCCACCCATCTATCCACCTGTATACCCATGTTTGCCTTCACTGACAATGCAATGCTGTATGTGCAAAAGGGTTCATCTTTATTATCTGTACCTCCCATGTACCTCTCTATGTCCTTGACTTTTACAATAAGGGACTAATACAATATTTGTCCTTCCGTGATTGACTTATTTCACTCAGCATAATGTCCTCCAAGTTCATCCATGTTATGCTGTGTTTTGCAGATTCTAGGTTATTCTTTAGGGTTGCATAGTATTCCATTGTGTGTATATACCATAGTTTGGTTATCCATTCCTCTGTTGATAGACACCTAGGTTGTTTCCATCTTTTGGCTATTGTAAATAGTGCTGCAGGGAACATGGGTGTGCATATGTCTGTTCTTGTCATAGCTCTCACTTCTTTAGGGTATATACCTAGTAATGGAATGGCTGGGTCAAATATATTTCTAATTCCAACTCTTTAAGGAATTGCCATACTGCTTTCCACAGTGGTTATACCATTTTACAATCCCACCAGCAGTGTATGAGAGTCCCCATCTTTCTGAATCCTTGCCAGCATTTGATATTTCTGTCTTGTTGAACTTTGCTATTAGTGCTGGGGCAAGATGGTATCTCATTGTTGTTTTGATTTGCATCTCTCTAATGGCTAATGAGGGAGCTCTGGTAGCATAGTGCCTAAGGCACTTGACTGCTAACCAGAAGGCTGGCAGTTCAAACCCACCAGCCACTCCTCAGAAGGAAGATGGGGCAATCTATTTCCGTACTGATACTGCCTCAGAAACCCAAGGAGGGGTCGCTATGAGTAGGGTCCAACTCGACGGCAAATAACAACAACAACAACAACAATGACCAATGATCGTGAGCATTTCTTCATATGTTTGTTGGCTGCTTGAATATCCTCCTTGGTGAAGTGTCTATTCATGTCTTCTGCCCACTTTTTAATTGGATTATTTGTCTATTTGTTATTGAGGTGTTGGAGTTTTCTATAAATTCTAGAGATAAGTCCCTTGTCAGATATGTCACTGCCAAATATTTTTTACCAACTTGTAGGTTATGTTTTGACTCTTTTTGAGAAGTCTTTGGAAGCACATGAAAATGTAATTTTTAGAAGGTCCCATTCATCTAGTTTCTCTTCTGCTGTTTGTGTATTTTGGGTTATGATTGATAGTCTATTTATACCATATATTAAGGCCCCTAGATTTGCCCTTAGTTTTTCCTTGAGGAACTTTACAGTTTTAGGTTTCACATCTAAGTCTTTGATCCATCTGGAGTTAGTTTTTGTGTATGGTGTGAGGTACAGATCTTGTTTCATTTTTCTGCAAATGGATATCCAGTTTTGCCAGCACCATTTATTAAACAAACATTCTCTTCCTCATTCAATGGATTTCAGCCCTTTGTCAAAGATCAGCTGACCATAGGTCAATGGATCTATTTCTGGGTTCTCAGTTGTATTCCATTGGTCTATTTGTCTGTCATTCTACCAATACAAGGCAGTTTTGACTACTGTGGCTGTATAGTAGGTTTTGAGACCCAGCAGGGTGAGACCTCCTACTTTGTTGTTCTTCTTCAATAGTGCTTATCTGACGTCTCTCTCCTTTTCATATAAAGTTAGTGATTGTTTTTCCATATCCTTAAAAAATGTTGATGGGATCTGGATTAGGATTGCATTGAATGTATAGATTGCTTTGGGTAGAATTGACATTTTCACAATGTTCAATCTTCCTATCCATGAGCATGGGATGTTCTTCCATTTATGTAGATCTCTTATGGTTTCTTGAAGTAGTCTTTTATAGTTTTCTTTGTAGAGGTCTTTTGTGTCCCTGGTAAGATTTATTCCCAGGTATTTTATATTTTTTGGTAGCTATTGTAAATGGTATTGATTTCCTTATTTCTTTTTCAGTAATCTCTTTCCTGGTGTAGAGGCAGCCAACTGATTTTTGGATGTTGATCTTGTATCCTGCCACGATGCTAAATCTGTCAATTAGTTTCAGTAGATTTTTGACTGAGTCTCTTGGGTTTTCTAGGTATAGGATCATATCATCAGGAAATAGCAATAGTTTGACTTCTTCCTTACCAATTTGGATGCCTTTGATTTCCCCTTCTTGCCTTATGGTCCTGGTTAAGACTTCCAGCACAGTGTTGAATAGAAGTGGTGATAGAGGGCATCTTTATCTGGTTTCTGTTCGCAAGAGGAATGGTTTCAGTCTCTCTCCATGGAGAATATTGGGAATAATGTTGGCTGTTGGTTTTGCATAGATGCCCTTTATTATGCTGAGGAATGTTCCTTCTATTTCTATTTTGCTGAGAGTTTTGTAAAACACTATTACTTTCTGTAATAAGTGTAAAGTAATTATGTGATTATACTATTGCTTATACTAATTATGCAACTATTATGTAATTATTCTGTCTGTTGCTTATTTCCTGATTTACTTTTTCTGTTATGCACTCAATTGTAAGTCCCACAAAAGGCAGGGACCTTATCTTATTCTCAATCACATTTCCAGGGCCTGCTACAGAGTCTGGCACTTAATTTAAAAATACTTATTGAATAAATGAAGGGTATTTCTACCACTTTCAGGATTCTTCCACACAATGAAAGTATTTTCTCATCCTCAGCACTATAAAAAGCAAATATTTCCCAATTTCACTAAATAATGTTCTACAGCCTTCAATTTCTGTGCTATATTTTCAGTCTCCAAGAGCTGGTGTGGAATTCCTTGGTGGCACAAACCGTTAAGTGCTCAACTACTAGGGGATAGTTTGATGGTTCAAATCTACCCAGAGGCATGTCCAGAGATAGGCTTGCTGATCTGCTCCCAGAAGGACAGAGCCTTGAAAACCCTGTAGAGCAGTTCTACTGCACACACATGGGGTTGTCATAAGTGGGAATTAACTCAATAGTAACCAACAATAGCAACAAAAAGACCTGGTGTAGCTCTTACAAATGTGGGAGAAAGGTAGAGGTACCTCTTGTTATCCATATTCTATAAATGAGAAAATTGGAATGTCAGTCTATAAATCTGGTAAGTATGATTTGTTGCAAGAAGTCATAAAACATGCCCTAAGACAATTTCCTTTGAAAATGCCTGTGTGAAAATCATGGAAATCTGTGGGAGTTCCGTTGCAGGTACATTTTCTTTTCCAAAAATTTTCTTGTGTACATATGATCATATATAAATATTCTTCAGTTTATATCTCAACAAAATTTTAATTCAACCATCTTGAGGTCACATAGGAGTCCCTGAGTGGTACAAACAGTTAAGTGCTCAACTACTAACTGAAAGATGAGAAGTTCAGTTTCATCCAGAGGTGTCTGGAAGAAAACTCTGGCAACCTGCTTCTGAAAGGTCAGAACTTTGAGAAGCCTGCTGAGCACAGTTTTACTCTGCAACACATGGGCTCTCCATAAGTTGGAATTGACTTGACAGCCTCTGGTTTGATTTTGGTTTTAAGATCATATAAAGTTGGTAGCATAGTGGCTAAGACACTTGCCTGCTAACCAGACGGCTGGCGGTTCAAACCCACCAGCCACTCCTCGGAAGGAAGGTTGGGCAATCCTACTTCCGTAGTGATACTGCCTCGGAAACCCAAGGAGGGGTCGCTATGAGTCGGGTTTGACTCGATGGCACATAACAACAACAACAACAACAACAAAGTTATGTTGTTGTTGCATACTGCCATCGAGTCAGATCCAACTCATAGCAACCCCTCCTTGGGTTTCCGAGGCAGCATCACTAAAGGAGTAGATTGCCTGATCTTCCTTCTGAGGAGTGGCTGGTGGGTTTGAACTGCCAGCCTTCTGGTTAGCAGTCAAATGCCTTAGGCACTATACCACCAGAGCTCCCATATAAAGTTATACTACTTTTAAAGTCAAGTAGGCCATAGAATATATGCTAAATCGTTCATTTGGCTTGGTCATTAATAAATTGGACTGATGGTTTGTATAATTTTATTCTCCTTAAAAAAAAAAAGTCCTTTTCTTTTCTTTTCCTCATTATAAAAGTAAAACATACCACTGTGTTGAAATATGTAGAAAAGCATAGAAATAAAACCCTTAAAATTACTTAAATTCCTGCTACCCAAAGTTAAGGATACCTAAGGTTTTAGTGCATTTCTGTTCTATTTCCAGGCAGGTGAGTGTATATTTTTTTTGCAGGAAGGAAATCATGCTACATTTGCATTTATCTTAATGGAGAAGTTTCTTTCATTGTTCATCAGTCTAACACCTCATTGGTTATTGCATCATAAACAGTCATGATTTACAGACCCATGGCATGACTTGTATCAATATTTTACCAAACCATTGCAAAAAAGATAAATGAGCACACTAATCACCTTGTTTCTGTAGTCATAAAGATTATTGAATGTAGAAATTAACATTCTCATAAATAGTTTTGCTTATACTAAAAGGGGAAAAAAAAACCTCAGTGGGTAAAATGAGGTTTTACTAATATGATAAGTACAATTAATCAAACATTTAAAATATTGACAAATATAAAGAAAAATAGTTTATCGATAATGGCAGTACAAAATTTAATTAATAGTAGGGACCTCTGGTAGCGTAGTGCCTAAGGCACTGGACTGCTAACCAGAAGGCTGGCGGTTCAAACCCACCAGCCACTCCTGGGAAGGGAGATGGGGCAATCTACTTTCGTAGTGATACTGCCTTGGAAACTGAAGGAGGGGTCGCTACGAGTCAGGTCTGACTCAATGGCAGATAACAACAGCAACATATTTAATTATATCATTTTTAAATCTAGAAACCAAATATTTTAGAGAAGGTTCATTATTTTTCAAACAAGTGTAAGTCATCTTTCACTACTATGAACTCTGTAGGCCAGTCTATACAGAGGTAGTCCCATCAAACATAGCACAGTGTCTCTGTGCCTATAGCTGCAGGACTGCCAAGATCAATGGAACAAATCTCCTCCACACCATGACAGTCTTGGGTTAAATCACAACCCACATTACTATGCCTAAGGCATTTGACTGCTGTTCTAGTTACCTAGTACTGCTCTGATAGGAATATACCACAAATGGGATAGCTTGAAGAAACAGGAGTTTATTCTTTTACAGTTTGGAGGCTCTAAGTCAGAGTTCAAAGGGCCAGGCTCTAGGGGCTGGGTGAATGCCTCTCAACCTTGAGCTTCAGCTCTGCCTCCTGCTGCCAGCCCACTGGAGCTAGAGACTTTTCTTCACTCAGACAGCTACTGGCTGCTGAGACTGACAAGCCCAAGGTTGACAAGTTAAAAGGCACAGTCCTGATGTTACCAAACCATATGGCAGACCATTCATTCAAATCCATTGAAAGTCCCAAGGTCAGCAGAGAATGGCAGGCTGCTGAACAATGACTCAGCTACATGCAGGGTTCAAGCATGCCGTAAGGTAGAGACTATTTCTCAAGCCTTCTCCTTATATACAGGAAGCAGACCACATCCCTAAGGCAGCTACTCAGCTGCTCACAGTAGATTCCACCATGGAGTTGATCACCAGTGTCATTATGGGGAATACTACATCCAGCTGCCCAGCCACTCAACGAGGCTCAGCTAAGTTGACACACAAACTGAACTACCACAACTTCTAACTACAAGGCTGGTGGTTCAAACCCACTAGCCACTCCTTGGAAGGAAGGTTAGGCAATCTCCTTCCATAATGATACTGCCTCGGAAACCCAAGGAAGAGTTGCTATGAATAAGATCTGACTCAAAGACAGTGAGTTTGTTTGTTTGTTTTTAAGTAGAATAAGAGAGAAGTTTTTATTCTTATTCTCTTATTCTACTTAAAAACAAATAAACAAATTAGCTGCCATCGAGCCGGAAGGGAGAAGTGGAGCTCTGGTAGCATAGTGCCTAAAGGCACTTGACTGATAACCAGAAGCCTGGCAGTTCAAACCCACCAGCCACTCCTTGGAAGGAAGGTTGGGCAATCTACTTCCGTAGTGATACCGCCTCGGAAACCCAAGGAGGGGTCCCTATGAGTCAGGCCCTACTCGACGGCACATAACAACAACAACAACAATAAGAAAGAAGTGGGTAAATTTGAGGATTTGGCCTTCCCATTTATGTACACATGTATCTATATCTACATGACATGGGAAGGAGCTGGATGCAGAGTGTGGTTGGTTTCAGATATCTCAAACGCTTCTCTGCCTGTGGTTACTGAAATTCTCGAAGCATATGAGTTTCTCTGTTACCATTAAATGTTGTCTGCAGAAAAAAACAATTGTTGTTGATTCTGACTCATAGTGGCTCTGGTGTATCAGAGTAGAACTCTGCTCCACAGGGCTTTCCGTGACTGGTTTTTCAGAAGTAGATCACTAGGCCTTTCTTTACACCTACCTCTGGGTAGACTCAAACCTCCAATCTTTTGGTTAGCAGTGTTCACTGTTTCCACCACCCAAGAACTGAAGGCCTTGTTACTTGTTAGGAGGATAAACAACCTCCCACTACCAGCCACTGTCATATGATCTCTGGAGGTGACTGAAGGAATGGGACAGAGATAAGTGTATGGTGCTGTGGGCAGGGAGATAGATCAGGAAACTGTCAGAATGTGGAAACATCAGAGGAAGAACAGACCTGTTTGGGTTGGCATGAGGAACCTGAGAGCCAGAAGAAAAAATATCAAGGAGAGATTGTGCCCTTAGGGGGCACAATAGAAGCACTTTTTGTGTTTAATTGTACTTTAGGTGCAAATTTACAAAGCAGAATTTGTTTTACATTCAACGGTTCATTTACATTTGGTTTCACTCCCCAACTACCATTCCCCACCCTAGCAAAGAGCAAGACACAGTGCAGACATTGAGAGTGCTTCTCAACAGAAGACAGACTTGGAATAATTCCTCAGAGACAGCCAAACACCTTGGGAGAGACCTACCAGATCTGCCGACTCAGGACCGTAGTACTGGGGGACACCAGGCTCAATTGGCACAACATAATACACAAAAATCTTGTTCTACAACCTACTTTGGTAAGTAGCAACTGAGCTGCTATCTAAGATGCAGCTAATGGTCTCCTATCATCTGAAGCAACGAACACTAAAGAAAACCAAGGGCTAAAGAAAACCTAGGATATGATGTGCCTCGAGACCAGAAGAACCTTGTGATGCCCGGCTACCAATGCCAACCACTTAGGAAGGGATCAAAACCGTAGATCCTGGATAAAGTGGGAGGAAAAACATGCAAAAAAAAAAAAAAAAATTCAAAAACACAGTAAAACCAGAATTACTGCTCGGATGGAGTCTGGTGGGACCCCCAACACTATGGCCCTGGGATGCACTATGGGCCTGGGATAAGACTCACTCCCAAGGGCTGGCTTTCACTCCAACAATAGGAAGACTTACATGCAGAACACCCAACCCAGGGTGATGTACTCACCAACTCTATGCAGATACACTCCTTAGAACAATTGGCCATGGGGCACCAGAGGGGCAACATTCACATGGAGGAAAAGCTGGGCAGAGAGGAGTGTGGAGCAAGACACAGCGTAGACAATGAAAGAACACTTTCATTGCATTGTCTTGCTCTGTGCTTGCCACGTACTAGGCAGACTCATGTGGAAAACTTAAGGCAGCAAACAAAGATGAATGAGAGACAAAACAAATTCCTTCATGAATTTTGAAAAACATTCATGTTCAGGTGCATGTATGTATATAAACTCAAAAACCAAACTCACTGTCATTGAGTCAATTCTGACTCATAGCAACCACCACTGGGTTTCTAAGGCTGTAAATCTTTACAGAAGCAGATCACCCCATCTTTCTTCCATGGAACAGCTGGTGGGCTTGAGCCACTGAACTTTCGGTTAG
Source organism: Orycteropus afer afer (assembly GCF_000298275.1). Taxonomy (NCBI): domain Eukaryota; kingdom Metazoa; phylum Chordata; class Mammalia; order Tubulidentata; family Orycteropodidae; genus Orycteropus; species Orycteropus afer. The sequence continues at coordinate 1,691,455 of NW_006921768.1, forward strand.
CAGCCAAATGCCTTAACCATGATACCACAAGAGCTCCTTATGTATGCATGTACTGTGTTTTGTATGTCTCTGTGTGCATGTGCATTTTGTGTACATAGAGTATACACTGATAGAAAGCTATCAGTTGCACTTAAAGGAAGGAAATAAAGATTTTAAGAGCTTTTTACTGTTCTTGATTCTAGGAGATTATCTCTACAGATACTTCTGACCCTAACTTGCTATGTGTCTATTTTAGTTTCCTAAGGGTGATACCACCTCGGAAACCCAAGAAGGGGTTGCTATGAGTTAGGTCCAACTCGACGGTACTTAACAACAACAACAACAACAAGGCTGCTTAACTAAGTATCACAAACTGGGTGGCTCAAAGCAACAAAAATTTATTCTCTCACAGTTCTAAAAGTTTGAAGTCTGAAATCAGCATGTCAGCGGTGTCAATTCCTTCTGAGAGAGCTGAAGGAGAAACTGTTCCATGCCTCTCTCATAGTTTCTGGTAATGGCTGGCAATCCTTGGCATTCTTTAATTTGCAGATACGTCACTACAATCTCTGCCTTTGTTTTCACACGGTGCTCTCCCTGTATTTGTCTCTGTCTCTTCTCTTCTTCTTAAAAAGACACCCATCACATTGCCCTACTGTATGTAGTCTGACTTCACAGTAACAACTGATTACATCTGCAAAGACCCCATTTCCAAATAGGGTCACACTAACCAAACACAAAATCAAAGTCACTGCCATCGGGTTTCTGAGGTGGTAAATCTTTACAGAAGTACATTACCCCATCTTTCTTCCATGGAGCAGCTGGCAGGTTTGAACCATCAACTTTCTGGTTAGCAGTCAAGTGCCTTAGGCACTGCACCATTAGAGCTCCTTTAAGGTCACCTTACTGAACATAAATTTTGAGGGACAAAAATCAACCCATAACAGTGACTGTGGATAAAATGCTTAACATCTCCTCAGCTTCTGGGCCTGGGGTTCTACATTTAAAAATATAGGGTGGTGGAAAAGGAAGGTGTTAGCTGATCTGACTTTAGAACTAGCTGAGCAGTCACTTGACTGACCATTAATATTGAAATAAGTGTTCTGGCCTTGCCCTTAGAATGTACACCCTTAAGGAAAATCTCCTTTGTCTATTTACCCTGCACAAGACAGCAGCAAACAGCTGCTGGTTCTATAAATATGGTCTCAGAGCACATGGAATTCTAAACTCTGAACTTTATGTTCTATATTATCACAGAAATTTTGGGGGGCTTTCTGGCTCTCCTACAGTTAATTTGGAAAGGATTAATAATGAAGATGCAGGTAGGGAAGTCTGTAAGAACTCCTCATTCTATGTGTGGTTTCAATGGGCACTGGCCATCTTTGGTGCCATGCACTGTATAGAGCACCAAGGAGATAAAGAGAAATAAAATGTGGCTTCCCTAGTAGTGGGAAGATAGCTATTGGTCACAGCCAGGTATATTTCAACGTGGCACCTCCTACACTGTGGGAGCAGTGGTCAGGGAAGCACAGGAGAAGGGACTCATTCTGGTAGGCTGTCGGGGATTGGCTGGGAGGGACGTGGGTAAAGGATTGACCAAGATTGTCTATAAGTCAGTATTTGAAGGACAGGTGAGTAGGGCTTTGTCAAGTGGATAGCGGAGAAGGGCATTTCCAGCAGATAGAGATGTGACAGTGCACTGCTACATTCTGAGAAAACTTCAAATGGGCCTGGGTTACTAGAGTTCAGCCTTATAGAAGCTGAAAGTTGCCAGCCAACAAACAGAAAATGGCTTGCCAACATAGCCAGCAGAGGGAGTAAAAAAATATTGTGCCAAATGTTAGAAAGAAATCAAGGTCAAGACATTTCAAAATTTAAAACAGTCATCTGTCTGCCTTTTCTTAAAGAAAAGCTGAGGATCTGGCAGCACTGGCTCCTCCTTTCTGCATGGAGCAACAGATGGAGCTGAGTAGCAGCCACCCCTTAGACACATGCACATTCTCCAGGTCTTCTCAGCCAGAACACAAGTGACATGCCTGTATTCACATGCCTGGACCACTCCATCCATCTGTTACCTGAAGATCCCATTGGTGTGTATAGTTGTCAAGCGTGGTGTAAGGTGAGGGTAGACAGAAGCAGATGGGGCTGGGAAATACTTTGGAAAGGTAGGCAATAGCCAGATTTAAAGAATCCGGAATGCCATGCAGTCTCTGTTGGTGCAAAAGATTAACTTGCTTGTTTACTAACCAAAAGGTTGGCCGTGTGAGTATACCCAGAGGTGCCTTGGAAGGCCTGGTGATTTACTTCAGAAAAAATCAACCACTGAAATCCCTATGGGGTATAATTCTACTCACACACACAGAGTAGCCATGAATTAAAATCTACTCGATAGCAGCTAGTTACTGTTTAAATACCACACTATCAGTATGGACTTTATTCCATGGCCAGAGTAGCCCTTTCAAAGCTGTCCAAAAGTAGAGTGACATCAACTAAATTCTTTTCCAACAATTAAGGGGTACATTCTCTTTATAAACTGGCCAATTAACTTCCAGGAAAACATTTACTGAACATACACTATATGCTATCAAGGTACTGGATATTACATATATTTTCAGATTGTGTTTGTGATATTTTCAGGAATAAGAGTCAGGAAAGGTACCACATATGATAAAAAAATAAATAGATAAAGAAAATTAAAAAAAAAAAAAAACACTGTAGTTTTTCCAAGTAATCAAATTCTTGTTATAATTTTAATATTATAAAGTTTTCTCCTGTCAAGTGATTTTGAGGAAAAAATATTCTAACACTTTTCAAAAATGAAGTAAAACATTTTAAAAGTGCTAAAATAGTTTTAAATTTAACAATGCACTTCAGATTATTTTTTTAAGTTACAAAGAACATTTTGTGTTTACAACATTATGGTTATTTTTTTCAATTCACTGGGTATTATTGGCCAATTTGACCTAAAAAAGAAATGAATTACAATGATGATATGAAGAGGAACTAAAGGACAAAGCTCATAGTTAGAAAAAAAAGGAAAAGTTAGAAAAATAGGAATGAAGAGACCAACATCAGCTCATTATTGGTGTGTTATTGATGTATGAATTCTGAACTCTAATTTCAGCTCTCTCTTAGGAAATTAATATAAACTTGGCTTCTCCATCTGCAAAACAGAGATCGTTGGGGTTGTTAGTTGCCTTGGAGTCACCTCCCCCAAGAACTCATATCAACTCCATGCACAACAGAGCCAAACCCTGCTGAGTCCTGCGCCATCCCCATAATAGTTACAGATCAGACCAGGGGGATTATGGGCTGATTTTCTGAATTAGATCACCAAGCCTTTCTTCCTAGTCTGTCTTAGTCTTGAAGTGCCACTGAAATTTGTTTAGTATCATAGCAACATGAAGGCCTCCACTGAAATCAAACTGGCTAGAATAAAACCTGTGTCTCTCACATGGAATGTGAGAACTCTACCACAAAATAAAGATAATATACTTAAAAACACATCCTCGAAATCTCCACTTCAAAGTGTAGTTCTGACCCAGGGCTCTCAGAACTGCCTAGTGAAATAACTTTAACACATGTGTTTCAAACAAAGGGAAAATGACATGTCTTTCATTTTTATCACTGAGTAGACACTTAGGAAGTTTATTCCAGATTTTTGAGTGACTTGCTTCACAGAACAAGAAAAAGATGCAGAAATAAAGGACAAGGAAACAGAAAAGCTGATCATGTGAGTTTCTCAAGGTCATTTAGCCAACTATGGTTTACCTCTCTCCCCAGCAAACCCACATTGCCCCAGAAAGGTATAACTCCTGGGTTCTCTTCACAGGCAACTTGAAAAATAAGGCATTAATTATCTGTTGAATGTTTATTGCCAGGCACAAAAAGAAAACAAACAAATCCACCGCCATCAAGTTAATTCCAACTCATAGTGACTCGCATTGGGTTTCCAAGCCTGTAAATCTTTGCAGAAGTAGCTTGTCTCATCTTCCTGTCATGGAGAAGCTGGTGGGTTTGAACCACCCACCCTCTACTCAGCAGCAAAATGCCTTACCCACTACACCATCAGAGCTCCTTATTTAAATTTAAATTTATTTAAATGTATAAACATAGCAAGTAGAGGTCCCAATACTCAAATATATGAGTTTTAAAAAGTTGATGGCATTGAATAATGTCAAATAACTTAAAGAAGTATCTACTGCCTGTGATACATTGACTTCTATAAAAATATGCACAAAATATATCTTTACTTTTGTCTAAGAGTGAAATACAGGGTGTTGAAAATGACTTCAGCCAATTTAAGGAACTGTCATAAATTCCTCCATTGTATCTCTCTTATTGGACTGTCTACAGTAATAACACTTCATATTTATGATATGTCCTCCCTTGTAGAAATCAATTTAGTAGTTTTCTTTTCCCAATTATAGATGAACTGTGAAGGAAATAAAGAAGGTAGTTGTCAGGAAAATAAATGAAGAAGTATTCTTTATTTTAGTAATACTTTTTCATGAATAATAATGTGATTTTAAATCTATAAAAAAGTTATGAAGAGACAGCAATTTGTACTTTGTGAGAATTATTTTCCTGTGTCATAAGAAAGAGAGGAAGATATTTTATCAGTAACTTCAAACTCTTTACCAGAAAGTATCAATTATGTTTCAGATATAGTTATTTTAGCTCTATACGTGTATAAGTTTAGCCCTGTATGCCCAGAATATAAAATGTGACAAGACAAAGACAATATCCATCTTGTCCACCACTGTCTCTTGCATGTACCTGATACTTATAAATAGTTTTGGGTAAATATATTAATAATAAATGTAGGTAATTTCAACAATAGCCTTATTAATTTTTCTAACACATATAATAGATTCATATTTGTTTTACTTTTTAAAAGTATTAAAACTATAATGGATAATTTTTCTTCTTCCCTGTGCATTGGTCCTAAATGGTTTTGAATACACCCAATCAAAAGGAGAAATTTTACATCCCACTCATCTGGAGCTTTGGTAGTGCAAACCTTCAAGCACTCAGCTACTAACCAATGGTTTGGCAGTTTGAACCTACCCAGAGGTAGCCTAGGACAAAGACCTGGCAATCTGCTTCCAGAAAGATTACAGCCAAGAAAACCCTGGGGGAGTTCTACTGTCACATGGGGTCGCTATGAGTCAAAACCAACTCCACAGTCCTAACAATAGCAACATGTGAAATATGAAGTCTGGGTCATCAGGAAACATAGATTCTATATTTCAAAATAATTTACAATAGAGAAAGCAATTAATTTCCTAGACTTGTAAGTATCTTTTATGAGCTGTTTGATTCTTTAGCTTGCTCTTCCTCAAAATGTCCATCCTCATCTTAAGCCAAAAACAGTGATGAAATCATTCTTACATTCTTATTTTTTTGTATTTTCTGTATGATTTGTCACAAAGATTGTTAATTCTTCCACTTGTATTAGCTACTTCTCCATTTCCCTGCTATCACCCTAGTGTCCCATTGCTACTACCAACAGACATCTTTGTAGAATGTTCTGCTCATCAGTGTTATCCTGGTGACTCTATTGTTGCTTGTACTGATTGTATTATATTGTATTTTCAATCCACTTCAATCCATTGTTCATACTACAGGCTTTGATTTCCCCAAAACTTTGCTCAGGTTCCACTTCTTTAACAGTCATCCCAAATTGTCAAATTACTAATGTATTCATTTATCCAACATATTTTTAGTGAAGTTTCAACTATGTAAACACCATTAGCTTGGAAGATACTTCCATAACTAATTTGTTACTTTTTTTTCATTTGTTTATTTATACCTTCCTTTTATTCCAAAATAATTTAAGGTAGCTATTAAAAAAAAAAAAAATAATAAGCACAGTTGAGGCTTCTGGGGTGGCTTTATTTAAGGCCAGGCCCCAGATAGGCAGGCACGTGGCTCAGAAGTGATAAGAGCAGTCAGGAACAATTAAGAGAGGCAAACTTGTCTGTCAGTTTGTCATCCTGCAGTGGCTTGTGTGTTGCTGTGAGGCTGGCGGTTATGCCACCAGTGTTGCAAGATGCCATCAGGGTTACCAATGGTGGACAGGTTTCTGCAGAGCTTCTAGACTAAGACAGACTTAGAAGAAGGAAGAGGCCATTCACTTTTCAGAGAATTGGCCAGTGAAAGCCTCATGAATAGCAGTGAAACACTGTCTGATATACTATTGGAAAACTTTATTAATAGCCCTGAAACACTGTCTGACATAGTGCCGGAAGACGAGCCTATCAGGTCAGAAGACACTCAAAATGCAACTGGAGAAGTGCTGCCTCCTCAGAGTAGAGACAACCTTAATGATATGGATGGAGTAAAGGTTTTGATACCTCCATTCACTGATGTGGCAAATGAGTAGAAAGAGATGCAAACATCCATTAATAATCAGAACATGGAATGTATGAAGTATGAATCTAGGAAAACCGGAAGTTATAAAAAATGAAATGGAATGCGTAAAGATCAATATCCTAGGCATTAATGAGTTGAAATGGACCAGTTTTGGCCATTTTGAATCAGACAACCATACGATCTACTATACCAGGAATGACAAATTGGAGAGGAATGGTGGGGCATTCATCATCACAAAGACTATTTCAAGATCTGTCCTGAAGTACAGTGCTGTCAGTGATAGGATAATATCCATATGCCTCCAAGGAAGACAAGTTAATACTACTATTATTCAAATCTATGCACCAACCACCAAAGCCAAAGATAAGGAAATAGAAGAATTCTACGAACTTCTGCAGTCTGAAATTGACCGAACATGCAGTCAAGATGTGTTGATTATCACTGGTGACTGGAAAGCATAAGTTGGAAACAAAGAAGAGTTACCGGTAGTTGGTAAATATGGTCTAGATGATAGAAATAATGCTGGAGAGAGCATGATAGAATTTTGCAAGACCAATGACTTATTCATTGCAAATATCTTTTTTCAACAATATAAATGATGGCTATACACAGGGACTTTGCTGGGTGGAGTACACAGGAATCAGATTGACTACATCTGTGACAAAGGCAATGGAGAAGTTCAATATCTTCAGCCAAAACAAGGCCAGGAGCTGATTGTGGAACAGACCAATTGCTCATATGCAAGTTCACCTTGAAGACAATTAAAGCAAGTCCATGAGAGCCAAAATATGACCTTGATAATATCCTTCCTGAATTTAGAAACCATCTAAATAATAGATTTGGTGCATTCAAAACCAATGACTGAAAACCAGAGGAATTGTGGGATGACATCAGGAACATCATTCATGAAGAAAGCAAGAAGTCATTAAAAACACAAGAAAGGAAGAAAAGACCAAAATGGATATCAGAAGAGACTCTGAAATTTGCCCTTGAGTGTAGAGTAGTTAAAGCAAATGGAAGAAATGACAAGATAAAAGAGCTAAACAGAATATTGCAAAGAGCAGCTTGAGAAGACAAAATCAATTATAATAAAATGTGCAAAGACCTGGAGTTAGAAAACCAAAAGAGAAGGACACGTTTGACATTTCTCAAGCTGAAGAAACTGAGGGAAAAGTTTAGGCCTCAAGTTGCAATATTGAAAGATTCTATGGGCAAAATATTGAACAATGCAGGAAATTTCAGAAGAAGATGGAAGGAATACACAGAGACACTGTACCAAAATGAATTGGTCGATGTTCATCCCATTTCAGGAGGAAGATCAAGAACCAATGGTATTGAAGGAGGAAGTCAAGGCTGCACTGAAAGAACTGGTGAAAGAACAAGGCTCCAAGAACTGACGGAATATCCATTGAGATGTTTCAACAAACAGGTGCCCTGCTGGAGGCACTCACTCGGCTATGCCAAGAAATGTGGAAGACAGCTACCTGGCCAACTGACTGCAAGAGATCAATATTTGTACCCATTCCAAAAAAAAGGTGATCCCACAGAATATGGAAATTATTGAACAATATCAATAATATCACATGCAAGTAAAATCTTGCTGAAGATAATGCAAAAATAGTTTCAGCATTATATTGTCAGAGGACTTCCAGAACTGCAAGCTGGATTCAGAAGAGGATGTGGAATGAGGGATATCATTGCTGATGTCAGATGGATCTTGGCTCAAAGCAAAGAATACCGGAAAGATGTTTATTTGTGTTTTATTGACTACGCAAAAGCATTTGATTGTGTGGATCATAACAAGTTGTGGATAACATTGAAGAATGGGAATTCCAGAACACTTCATTGTACTCATGAGGAACCTGTACATAGACCAGGAAGCTGTTGTTTGAACAGAACAATGGGATAGTACATTGTTTAAAATCAGGAAGGGAGCACAAGGTTGTATCCTTTCACCATACTTACTCAATTTGTATGCTGAGCAAATAATCTGAGAAGTTGGATTATATGAAGAAGAACGTGGCATCAGGATTGGAGGAAGATTCATTAACAACCTGTGATATGCAGAAAACAACTTTGCTTGCTGAAAGGGAGGATGACTTGAAGCACTTTCTGATGAAGATTGAAGACTACAGTCTGCACTATGGATTACACCTCAATATAAAGAAAGTAAGAATTCTCACAACTGGTCCACTAAACAGTTTCACAATGGATGGAGAAAAATTTGAAGTTATCAAGAACTTCATATTACTTGGTTCTACAATCAACACCAGTGGAAGCAACAGTCAAGACATCAGGTGATGTATTGCATTGGGCAAATGTGCTGCAAAAGACCTCTTTCAAGCGCTGAAGAGCAAAGATATCTTCTTGAAGACTGAGGTGCACCTAAACCAAGCCATGATATTTTCAATTGCCTCTTCTGTATGTGAAAGCTGGACAATGAATAAAAAAGACCAAAGAAGGGTTGATGCTTTTGAGTTGTGGTGTTGGAGAAGAATTCTAAGAGTATCATGGACTGCTAAAAGGACTAATAGATCTTTCCTGGATGAAGTGCAACCAGAATGCTCCTTGGAAGCGAGAATGGCCAGACTTTGTCTCACTTACTTTGGTCATGTTGTCAGGAGGAACCATTCCCTAGAGAAGGGTATCATGCTTGGTAAAGTGGAGGGTCAACAAAGAAGTCAAAGGCCCTCAACAAGATAAATTGACACAGTGGCTACAACGATAGGCTCAGATATAACAAGGATCATGAGGCTGGCACAAGACCGTGTAGTGTTTCATTCTGCTGTGCATGGAGTCGCTGAGACAGAGACAACTTGATGGCAACTAACAACACAATATATAAAAATGAAAGTGCTCTGATGGCACAGTGGTTAAAACATTTGACTGCTAACCAAAAGGTTGGCCGTTCAACCCCACCAGCCACTCCAAGGCAGTCTATTTCCATAAAGATTGACAGCGTTGGAAACACTGTAAGGCAGTCCTACGCTGTCCTAAAGGGCCGCTATGAATCAGAATTAGCTCAATGGCAGTGGGTTTGTTAATTTTTCGTTTTTCATGTGTGTTTGTTTGTTTATATAAAAATGAGAGCAAAACAAAATAAAAATAATTGATAAGGAAAATGGAGTTTATCCTTACTATGCATGCTGTATGGGTCTACTATGCATTTGATAAATTTAGGGTACCAGTTTGGCTCAGTGATTTTCAGTATCCAAACAGAAGCCAAAAACAAAGATTCACAATGTGTACAAGTTTAAACTTGGACAACAATCAAAATACATTGCTCAGAAAAAGTACAACTATTGCCATATTGAGAACAGAAATAGATTTTTTCTATAGTTCCTTATCAAAAGAACATATGTACTATAATAAACATCGTCTTCAACATCCTTGCAAAAAATGGAGCAGCTGGTTTCATAGGGCTGTTTCCAGTAATACATCTCAGTGGATGAGAATCGTATAACAACAAAATGCCACTCAGTTAAAAAACTTGGAGCCTGATTAAATACATTTTAAAAAAATTGAGTGTATAAATGGCACAACATGGATAATAACAGCAATCATAAATACAGCTGCTTGAGCATTTACTATCTACCAAGTGTAAGGTACATCACTTAATGTACATTGTCATTTAATTTTTACAATGATCTTTTGGAGTATACGTTATTCCATTTCACAAGTAAAATTTTCAGTGTTTAAGGAGTTCAGCCAAGGGCACACAGTATTGGTCAAGAAATAAAGCATTGCCCCTTAGGACTATGCCATGCTTGGTTCAATCAATCTTTTCTCCCTTAAAGTCACTGCTATCCTGACTTGTAATATTATGGATTAATCTGCCTGTTTTAAATTATAATATAAATGAATTTATACAGAACATATTATTTGGTGTCTTGTAATCTTTCACTCAGTACTGTTTGTGGAATCCATTCATGTTGTGTATAATTGTGTATACATGTTGTATATAATTATATTGGTTAATTTTCAAAGCTTTAGACTATTTCATTATTTGTACTTTTAATATGTCCTTTGTACTGTCAATGAATTGGCTGTCGTGGTGGTTATGTTTGTGTGTCAACTTGGCTGGGCCTGATTGAGTGGCTGGGCAGCTGGTGGTAGTTATTCCCCATGATGAGACTGGCAATCAGCTCCATGGTGGGATCTACTACAAGCAGCTGAGTACCTGCCTCAGGGAATGTGGTCTTCTTCCTGTATATAAGCAGAAGCCTTGGGAATGGTCTCTAGCCTATGGCACACTTGGACCCTGCATGTACCCGTGTCATTGCTCAGCAGCCTTCTATTTCTGGGACTTACAATGGACTTAAGCTAATGGCCTACCATGTGGTTTGGTAACATCAGGACTGTGCCTTTTTACTTGTCAACCTTGGGCTTCTCAGCCTCACCAGCCAGCAGCTGTCTGAGTGAAGAAACTCCTCTAGCTCCAGTGGGCTGGGAGCAAGAAGCAGAGTTGGACCCCAAGGTTGAGGGGCTTTCACCCAGCCCCTAGAGTCTGGCACTTTGGACTTGGATTTAAAGCCTCCAAATTGTAAGAGAATAAACTCCTGTTTGTTAAGGTCATCCCATTTGTGGTATATTCCTATCAGAGTGGCACTAGGTAACCAGAACAGTTGTGTCCATTTTTTTTTTAACCATTTTGCATATTTTGTTGCTTTTATAAATATTCTAATACCTAGCTCGGGGCATGTGTACACAGATCGGTATAATGCATGCACCACCTCCCGCCACACATCTGTCAGGTTGTCACACTGTGGTTGCTTGCATCTTGCTGTGATGCTGGAAACTATGTCACTGGTATTTTAAATACCAGCAGGGTCACTCATGGTGTACAGGTTTCAGTGGAGCTTCCTAGGTAAGACAGACTTGGAGGAAAGACCTGATGATTTACTTCCAAAAATTAGCTGATGAAAACCCTATAGAACACATCACACTGTTGTCCAATATGTGTTAGAAGGTGAGTCCCCAAGTCAAAAGGCACTCAAAATACACAGGCCAAAGCAACGGACTCAAACACAACAATCGTGAAGATGGCGTAGGACTGAGCAACGTTTTGTTCTCTTGGGCATGAGGTCACCACAACTTGGAGACAGCTCGACAGTAACAACATATACCAACTAATAGTGGTGTATGGAATTGTTGTATCATAGAAATATCCTCAGCTTTAGTAGAGAAAACTACAATGTTTCTCTGTGTGGTTGACCTTTCTTTCTGCTCATAATGCCATGCTGTGCCTACATAAAAAACACAGCTAAAATGATTGAAAATTATTTCCTAATGAAAAGATCCAAACAAAATACACCCAATAAGAGCTTTCTATTATCTAACACAATTTTTGCAAGTAATTACTAAATTTTCTTTGAAAAAGATTAATGCCCAAAATATAAGAGTGACATTTTATTTACTTTTAATTATAAGACAAGGTGAACGAGCTCCTGCATGCCTATTGCTGTAGACAGGAAGCCCTCTCAAGGACTCCTTGACACCATCCATCAGACCAAAGCACTAAAATGCCTTTGAACTTGAATTTTAAGTGCCTTGAAATCCTGAAATCTTAATTAGGTATGACACATAAATTACTTCATTTTACACCCATGACTATTAGCATTTAGGATTCTGAGTCAAATTTTCTGAGTCCCCAGACTAACACATATGCCATGAGAAGTTATTATTGCCCCAGGAAAGAAATATCTTCTACCTTTGGTTAAATAGTATAGAAGAGAAAGTGATGCTTTCCATTTTCAGGGAATTTATCAGAAAAACTGTCTAGTCACTGTCTTACACTATTCCCCTAGTACCTCAACAGATGATTATTGAATTTCAACAAATATTAATTTAAAGTTATCCAGCTGAGGTGCAGCAGCTCATCTGGGAGATTTGCAAGCTTCCTAGGAGAATATTTTAATTCTCTGTTTTCATGTATTTAAATGACAATCTTAAAAACTTAATGGAAACAGGTAGTGGTGATGGTTCCGCAACATGGGGTACACAGTTGATGTCACTTGTACAGGTAAAAATGGTTGGAATGGCAAATGTTTTGTTACATACAGTTTACCACAATTAAAAGAAAAGAATAATAATAACGAAGCACTTTCTGGATCACCTAGTCTACCATCTCCCCTGAGTGCTTGCACCACTTGGTGTCAGCACTAACATTTGCCTTCACTTGTACAGCACTGTTAGCACTAATACTAAACTCAGGCTAATGAGAAAAGAGAACTATGTATGTTCATGAGATGTTCAACATGTAGTTTTAAAGTAATCCAGACATTTTTTCAATGATGGAAGCATTGAAGTATCATGTACCACATGGTAGGTAAGACATGCCGAACTCAAAAGAAGTCAATAGAATTTGTACTACAGCACTCAGTACCATTTTCAACAAAATAACATTCCATTAATATTATTAATTTGAATTTTATTGGATGTGTGGGTTTGAATTTTATTCATAAACACATTTTTGTTTATAGTCATGTAATAGCTGGAGAAATAGAGAATTTGGATGTACTTTTATTTTTATATCTAGTTGAGGAGAATAAAAATAATACACCATAAACACAAACTTGGAATCTGTTAGAACTGTTTTCCTTGAAAGTACATCTTTGAAAGTTTGAGAACTGTTGGAGCAGATCAGTTTTGAGAATTATCAGCCAGTTGCCTCAAGTTCATCCTGCCTCATGGCAACCCCATGAGTGTCAGAGCAGAACTGTGGATCCACATGATTTTTAGTAGCTTACTTTTTGGAAGTCCATTGCCAGACCTTTCTTCCAAGGCACGTCTGGGCAGATTCAAAACTACAACCTTTCAGTTAGCTGCTAAGCATGGTTTTATTCCTCATAAGCACCTTATGTAATAGGTACTATTTCTGGTTCATTGTACAGGTTAGGGGCTGGTGGTTCAAACCCACCAGCCACTCCTTGGAAGGAAGTTGCGCAATCTACTTCTATAGTGATACTGCCTCAGACACCCAAGGAGGGATCGCTATGAGTCAGATCCAACTCGACGGCAGTGAGTTTGTTTTCTTGGTACAGGTTAAGAAACTGATGTCTAGAAAAATCAGGCAATTTTCCCAAGGCCCAAATCTTGAAGTAGCTGGACTGTGATTCACACTCTTAATTGTTATGCTACACTAAGAGCTGTAGTTGAATGTATCACCAAGGGAAGCAAGTTTTTCCTAAAAGTTCAGATAGATTTAGCTTTTCTAGACTATCTCAAAGTAGTCATTATTCAGACAGAAATGAGCCTCAGATCTTCTCACATGTTCACATAATTCCATGATTTTGTGGGCAGCATTACAATGTTAGCACATAGTTTAGTTCTGGACCTCATCCATGTAGCTTTAGGTTCGGTATGTGTAACTCATCTCCCTCTGTTACCATCCATCCTCTTGAGTCTCCTCTTGGATAATTGCAACTTCACTGTCACAGAAGCTGCATTCCCAAACACTACTTTTGATGAGTGCTATCGTTATTTTTTCAGACCCTAGATGTATACTTGGCAGCTGTGGCAGGCCTAGAAGAGTTATTCCAGAAAACTGCCATGGGAACCCCAAGACTAATGCATGGACCTTGAAATGAGCTTGTCTGGGGGAGGAGAAGTTCTAGGAGGCAATAGATATAGTGGAAACAAAAGACAGCATTCAAACTCCTCACTTCCAAGGGACCAGTATCATGAAATTTTTGTTTCTTATTACCTTGCTTTTCTTCATAGTTTTTAGCATATATATAAATCTCAAAAATGATATCTTGTGATTACTGGTAATTTCATTTTTACTATAATCTTATTTTTTATATCTATTTATTCTATTTTTCTTTTTATTTTTTGTCTTCTCTGAGGTAGATTGAGTTTTTAATGTGTTGTTTTTAGTTTTTCATTTTCTTTATATTAGTATGGCAGTTTTATACTCTATTACTATTTTTTCAGTGATTATTCTTAAAATTCTAACGTGAATGGCTAATTAAATTTTTGCCTCTTTGTTTCTCTGTGCTGTATTATGAGTAATTTTTTTTTTTTCAGCTTTAATTTCCTGGTCACTAATTCTCTTTTCAGCCATATCTAACCTGTTATTTAACCCAACCATTGGGATTTTCATTGAAAATACTCTGTTTTTCAATGTTAGAGACTCTGGGTGGGTCTATCTGCTAGTTTGAGTCTTCCAAGAAGCAGACACCAAGACAGGATTAAATTTATTAGGGCGGTGGCTGTGGGGGAAAATGAGGGAGGTCAGGGTAGGCTGAGAGAATGATCAGACCACAGGGCAAAACTGACTCATGTGGAGAAAAGAGGGAAGGAAGGAATTCAGGTGGGAGCATCTTAGACTGCAGTACAGTTCAAAGATTTAGCAAAGCGAAATGAAGAATCTTCAAACAGGTCAACCATCAAAGGAGCCACACATCTTCCATAAATAGGTCTGCCTTAGAACTCTTGCTGCATTCAGTCCATGGAAAGTGTGGCCTTTGTAGGACAGAAGTGACAGATTTTGATGTGCAGTGGTCGAGGCTGTCATTCAGAGATCTGAGAGTTGCATTTTCATTGCTATCATAGTCACGCCCTTTAACACATAGATCTGTTCCTTCATGCAGGTTTTGGGAGAAGTTCCTTTATGGTTTCTGTGTCCCTCTCTTCATGAGGGGACACTAAGAAGAAGGCAATTAATGGAATCAATTAAAGCCCCTGTTTTGGTGGTTGATCTCAGGACTGCAACTGGTATCATCTTCTCCTTCACCAGGTGATGTGACATAAACCTTTGAGATCCAAACATTTGATAATCATGTACTTCTTAGGTTTCTGCTGCTGTGGGTATCCATTCACAATTACAAAAAGGCAAAGAAGCATTAGAAGGTGCCTAAGCAATGGTTTTGGTTTGGAAGTGGACCATCTAAATTCCATATGTACTTTCCCTGCCTACATTGTATAAAAGCATCCTTAACTCTTCCTGTAGATCAAGATAACCACTATGGTGATACATCTTTTTCCCTGCTCATCTATGGGCACAGAAACTCCAAAGTATCCTGATGTTAGCCATGACTTATATTCAGTGAGATACTATGATGTCACCTACAAAGAGTGCACCTTTTTTGAGGAGCAGAATCTCAAGCACTACAGAGTTCAGACTTGTGGAAACAAGAAGCACAAAATCTCCCAGTGGGTCATTGGGAGTGATGGCAGTTTTCAGCTCCTTGATTCTCTGACTTATCTATTCTACCTTTTGGGACACAGGACCATATAAGGCCCTCTGATTTAATGCATACACTGCATCTAAAGGCACATCATCCTTTTAGAATGTTGCCTCCAATCTAAGAAGCTTTGCTTTTAAAAAGACATTCCTTCATTCTGTGAGATCATGCACCTGTGGGAAATGCAGTAGATGAAACAACCAGTGAGTTTTGTGGTCATGGGCCCATACCTGCACTTCCTTCACTATAAAGTGTGTGTCTTGGTCAGATTCTATGCTGTGTGGGATTCCATACCTGTGGATCAGCCATGTGTAGCCACCAGATAGTGGTGCTACCCAAGGCTTTGCAGTTAGGAAAGCTAAACCTAAACGAATACACAGAATAGCCTATCTTCATGAAGACAAACTACTGGCCCTTTCAGGATAGAAAAGCTCTCCTAGAGGAACAGTGCCATACCAGGAGCTCAGTGTTGCTTGCAGTCTGGACTGCCAGAGGTAATAGTAGCTGGATTGGTCTTGGTCATGCTGTTAGGTCATGTATAAACTCCATCTCTTGCACCATGGCCACTAAATTAATATCCCTATTGTTCCATGTTAATTTAGTGGAATGGCATATGGAATGGCTGATGAGAAATTCTGGATAAAACCAACTGGCCGAGTCATTTTATCTACTTTGTTGTTTAGTCCCTCTTTCATGGATGCTTCACATACAATACAAATATCTTCACATTTTGTGCCCACTCCTGTACACTCATCCACATGCCTCTACCCCAGATTTCCTTGTCTTCTGTCTTCTTTTTTCCTTTCAAACACCTAAAGATCATGAACCCACTGGACCCTTCCCAGGAATCTGAAAATATTTTCACCTCCAGACATTTTTCCTTCCACACAAAGTCTATGACCAGTGCACTGCTCACAGCTCTGTCCATTGAGGTTATTCCTCTCCACTGTCTTTCAGGGATAGCCCTGAATATGTATGTAATGCAACTGCCAACTACATCTGGTTTGCACCCATGTACCTAGCTACCCCAAACATACACTGAGCTCTGACTTCTTCCTCCTGTTTTAGGGGTTATATGGAACTCATCCATCTAGTCGTAAGTACAAGTTGGGAGAGAGGCACTGATGAAACTGTCATTGATTACAAGCTGATTACAAGGTGATCTGACCTATCTGCTCATGCAGTTTACTTCTGCTTTGGATTGATCCCAGATATAACATTTCCATCATAAGATGGACTGCTGATGGACTTGTCAGAGTTTATGACTTGGTGAGTCCAACCAAACCCAGCTCATAATGATAAATTATGACCTTTTTGGGTCACATGGTCAAGCACTCCATCTCTGCAGGGCCTAGTAACATGCCAAGACTTGTGTAATTATTTGTTGCAGATGGCACAGCCTTGCTCTGAATCCCAAGAGCTTAGGGGGTGATTCTTCCATTGAAGCTTTGCAAAAGTGCCATACTTCATCTTTTCCAGCTACAGATACCTCCAACATCAAATTGTATGATCCAAATGTCAAGGCTGACTGTACTACAGTCTGGACCTGCCTCAGCATGCTTCTCTGTTCTGGGTGTCACTCAAAGATGACAGCCTTCCACATCATCCAGTGTATGGGAGAGAGCACAAGTTAACGTTTTGTAAATGTTATGATATAATCTCTCTATCACTGCTGTCGAATCAGATCCAACTCATAGCGACCCCTCCTTGGGAGCTCTGGTAGTATAGTGCCTAAGGCACTTCACTGCTAACCAGAAGGCTGGCAGTTCAAACCCACCAGCCACTCCTCAGAAGGAAGGTTGGACAATCTACTTCTGCAGTGATACTGTCTCAGAAGCCCAAGGAGGGGTCACTATGAGTCGGGTCTGACTCGGCGGCATATAACAACAACAACAACAACATCACTATGGAAGTAGATTGCCCAATCTTCTTTCTGAGGAGTGGCTGATGGGTTTGAACCACCAGCCTGCTGGTTAGCAGTCAATGCTTTAGGCACTATGCCACCAGAGCTCCTATGATATAATAGTATATATTATTAAATAATATAATATATACTGTAATGTATTTGTCATTATTACATTTCTCTTCCATGTTTTTATGAATGTGTCATTTGTACATGATAAAAGAAACCTAGTGATGAAAATAATAATACATTGAAGTGGTTCTTTCTTACTGTCCTCAGCCTTCTCTCTTACTTCATTCTTTTTCACTGAGATTTCACTCTATGTTCCTTTGCATTTACACCTGATTTAAAAATAATTTTATTAGACCTTAATGTAAAATCTTTTTTCACATAATTCCTACTTATTTGTTGCATTTCAAAATCTTATGATCTCAGATGCTCATGTTTATGTTTCAATGTAAGAGACATTTCTACACAGGACTTCTAGGCAGACTCCAGTATAAACAACCCTGTACTGACTGATTTTTCTTGTGTGTGTGAAATTGGTATACACTATTTAAACAGTAATAAAATATAGAAAATTTCTTCTACTTCCTAAATATCATATATATTTTAAATTGTCTTAAATTCAATTCAGTCTAGCCTATATAATATTAAAAGATGGATGAAATGTTTATTGGCAAAAAAAAAAAAAAAAGCCTCACTGCTGTCGAGTCAGACCCAACTCATAGCAACCCCTCTTTGGGTTACTGAAGTGATATCACTACAGAAGTAGATTGCCCAATCTTCCTTCCAAGGAGTGGCTCATGGGTTTGAACTGTTAGCAGTCAAATGCCTTAGGCACTATGCTACTAGAGCGCCCTATTGCAAAATTATGAATAATTTTATTTTAGAGATATGAACAACTTAATTGGCCACATAATTTACCATCCCTACAATCAAGACACCTAAAAAGAAAATGGTTGCGTAACAAACATTAACTCATCATTGGCACATAAGCACTTACCACCATATTCAAAAATTGTATTTTCAATTTTTATTTCATATACTAAATATAATGAGGCAATATAGTGTTTGTGTCTTATTGGTGATGGTATAAATTAAACCTACATTGTATGTTATTCTCTGCTTGAAACTAAAATACAAGTTGTAAAGTTACTATTGAAATATACGGAGATTTAAAATATTATCCACTTTGAATCTACTTAAGCTTGTCATATTTAGTACAAACAACAGAACAGACCATCTTAGAAATGTAAACGCTTCTGTACTCAATTTATCTCATCTAAACAGCTACCATGGACGAGGTCTGTACTATGCCATTTCTATTTAAAAGAGACACTCAGACTTAACAGTAGATTTTATGAGCATTTTGGATCCTTCAAAAGAATATTAAACACAGTCAATGGACATTTTAAATAAATACTGGTCTGTCGGTTGATCTTCATAACAGCTTGGGGGATATGTATTACAAACTGGAGCTCATTCACATTTATATTGCTCTAGTCTTATTTAATATTATCTTTCTTTAACAACCAACTAACATTAAAACATATACCTTATATGTGAAAGAACATTTTTTTTGGATGTGAAAATAAATTTCCATTTTTACCAAGAGTGGTGGTGAAGGAAAATATCTCTTATGTTTATGTTAAGGAGCTTAAATTAACACATATGACATATGACATATGTATCTGAGCAAGTTGAAATATTCACCTGTAAATCTACCTTTTAGACTTTTATGTTTTTTCCCAGTCTTGTTACACAAAACATCCTCTAATACACAAGACAGTCTTTAGTACAACCACTTCCTAGTGCCCTCAACATCCAATTTTGGAGTGAAACTATCCCTCTTGTTAAGCCATTGCTGTCTGAGAAACTACTTGTTTTGGTTACCTCTCGTTCCACTCTAACAGACATATACCACAAATGGGATGACTTTAACAAGCAGGAGTTTATTCTCTCAGAGTTTAGGCTAGAAGTCTGAGTTCAAAGTGCCAGGCTCTAGTGGCTAGGTGAAAGTCCCTCAACCTTGAGCTTCAGCTCTGCCTCCTGCTCCCAGCCCACTTAAGGTGGAAGCTTTTCTTCACTCAGGCAGCTGCTGGATTCTGAGGCTGACAAACCCAAGGCTGACAAGTAAAAAGGCACAGTCCTGATGTTACCAAACAACATGGCAGACCACTAATTCAAGTCCAGAAAAAAGTCCTAAGATCGGTGAGGCATGGCAGGCTGTTGAAAAATGACTTCACTATATGTAGGGTTCAAGTATGCCAAAAACCTGTAGACCATTCTCAAAGCTTCTCCTTATATACAGGAAGCAGACCACATGCCTAAAGTAGCTACTCAGCTGCTTGTGGCAGATCCCACCATGGAGTTGCCAGTCTTATCATGGAGAATAACTACCACCATCTGCCAGCCACTCAAAACCAGGTCCAGCCAAGTTGACATACAACCTTAACTACTACACTATTCAATCACTTATCAAGCATCATTTTTTGCCTATTACATAACTTGTAGGTTCAAGGCCACTCAGAGCCATCTGAGAAGAAAAGCTTGGTGACTTACTTCTGAAAAATCATCCATTAAAAACTCATTGGAGTACAATTCTACTCTGACATACATTAGGTTACCATACGTTGGAGTCAACTCCACAGCAACTGGTTCTTTTTACTGCCTTACATATGAATACCACGCTAGGCATCAGAATCAAATGTAAACAACACAACTCCTAGCCTCAGAAATATGGTGCGGAGGAAGAGTCACAACCCGCCGTCTTAGTGCAGGAAGAGACACTGGCACAAGGTTCAAGGGGCCATGAAGGAGAGAACTGTGCTTGTGGGTCAGAGAAATTTTCTTGAGTGAGGAAACATGTGAACTCTGCTCCGAAAGATAACTAAGTTGGGTAAACAGACAAAGGGTGGGGGGAATGAATGATTTCCAGAAAGCAGGTACTGGAGATGGAAAGACACAGCTTTGCATATGTAGAGAGCTAGTAGTGGTTTGGTATGGCTGGAATACGGGGTGCAAGGGAGGGAATGATGAAAGATGATGCTGTAGAAGGAGACAGAGAATTATGTATACTGGCAGGGCAGGGTGATATATTGTATTTCATCAATTCTAGGAGAAGTATTTTTTCACTTGTTCACATACATGAGGTTGGGATGTATCTTTCACGATGGCATCTTGCAGTCAGACAGTGAGATACTGTTATTGCCAGCACAAGTACAAACTCAGCTATAGTCGAGTAATGTGCAACATGTTGGGTTAATGCCTTAAAAGAAACCTGATCAAAAGGGGAAGAAATAGAGAAGTGAATTTCAAATTCTCAGTGAAATCTAGAATTTCTGAAGCCATTGAGGCTGGATGAACCCCTGATGATATTGAACTAAGATAATCTTTAAACTTTAAACCAAAATTATCCTAGAAGTCTTCTTTGAAACAAAATATATTTTATCTTCATTAATAAGTACATCTGCTTTGAGCATTATGCTCTTTTAAAATTATCTGTATGAGATTAAATTGAAAACACAACACAAAAGGTGGAATGGGAAGCTTTGGGAACAAGGAATTTAAGATAATGGTGGTTTGAGAATAGTAGCACAACTTGAAGAATGTAATCAATGTCACTGAAGTGTACATGTCAAAATGTTGAAATGGTGTATCTCTGGCTGCATATACACTCACTAAAATAATTTTTTTTAAATGTCCTTTTAAAAAGAGTACACACAATTTGATATTGAAATAAAAATGTATTATTGTTCATACAGAAAGACATAGCAATAGAACATCAGGGCTTTCATGTGATATTAGAGAAGCAAGTAAATCTAGAAAAGATTATTTCAATAAATATAAGTTAATTCTAAGTGATAAAAATAATTATTTGTTTAATTGGCATTTTTTTTCTTTCATAGTAGTACATAAAGAAGTGATGTATCTTATAATCAATGGTATCTTAGATTTGATGAAATATGGTATTAAAAACTGAAGGTAGGAATGTCTTGTGCTTAGTTTTGCTTAATTATGTTTTGTTCTTCCTAGAATAAACTCTCATGAATATGAAAAGGTAGTTTTCTTCTCTCTCATTAAATAAAGGGCAGTCAGGCCTTGTGCTGTAGGTTCTTGGAATTTGCACTATGGGGAAATGTTAGTAGACTTAGCACTTCAGATGAAATGAGCACCTTTAGGATACACACATAAGCCATAACTACAAGACTTCAGGGTATACAAAATCACTAGATTTCCCAAAGACAAGATAAATGGTCTTGTAACCAAGGTAGATGGTCCTGTAAGAGGCAAGATTCTGGTTCCAAGTCAATTGAAGTTCTGTGGACAGGCAGAACTATAGAAATGGATCCATGAGGTGACTGGGTCCAAGCTCTGAAGTCTCATCAAATTCCCTGGAGGCCAAGTGATGTGGAGGAAATGGAGGTTCAGTTGTTAAACAGATCATGTAGACCTAGACATTGAGGATCTTCAGCATGACCAAAAGGACTTCTCCTACATTTATTCTAAACTGTTTAAGTCTTGGGAGCTCTGGTGGCATAGTTCCTAAGGCATTTGACTGCTAACTAGAAGGCTGGCAGGTGGGAGGCATGAACCATGAAGTATGAGAAATTTTGGACACTGGATTTCTCAACAACTTTGGTCTGTGGGGACTCAGAGATTTGTATACTTTGCTTTTAAAAAGAGATAAATCTTATCTAATGCAAGAACTGGGAGCTCTGGTAGCATAGTGGCTAAGACACTTGCCTGCTAACCAGACGGCTGGTGGTTCAAACCCACCAGCCACTCCTCAGAAGGAAGGTTG
>NW_006921768.1:1713806-1737034 GCF_000298275.1 Orycteropus afer afer
AAACCCACCAGCCACTCCTCAGAAGGAAGGTTGGGCAATCCTACTTCTGTAGTGATACTGCCTCGGAAACCCAAGGAGGGGTCGCTATGAGTTGGGTTTGACTCGACGGCACATAACAACAACAACAACAATGCAAGAACTGGACAGAAATTTATTCCTGTCTCACTAAGTGAAAGAATTCTGAAAGTAGAGGAGCACCGTTGATTGGAGTTTAAAGCAGGAGAGTAGGTCAATCAGATATTAATTTTAGCAGTATTCTTCTGACAGTAATCAACATGATGGAAGTTGGGAGATCAGGAATGAAAGTGTCACCATTCAAATAGGCCATGTATTTTATGAACAAACCTGGGAGAGTTTAGATATCAGGAAGAGATCAGTGTAAGGAGAGGGTTTTTTCAAAGAATCTCCAAATCAAAATACAGAGGCAGCTGATTTCTTTGATGATAAATATATCTGCATTTAGTGCAAGATGTCTTTTGGTCTAATGAAGCTAGATGTTAGTTACTGGTTGAAGCACACTGCCTGTCCTGTCTTGTGCCACAGTTAGGAATGGTATATAGATAAGGAATGGGTTTAAAACAAGCCTAACCATCAAGTAAGACAGATATCAAGGAAAATGACTGTCCTCTTTATTTTTGCCCTTTGAGCCAGCTGTGTTCAGTCACTCGTCATATGAAAAACTCACTGCTGTTGAGTTAAATCTGACTCATAGTGACCCTTTAAGACTGCCCCAGAGGGTTTCCAAAGCTGTAAATCTTTACAGAAGCAGTCTTCCCCTTCTTTCTCTCACAGAGCTGCTGGTGGGTTCAAACACTAACACTTTGGTTAGCAGCCAAGCACTTTAACCACTGCACTACTAGGCATCATGTAACTGTGGATATTAAAAACAATCATTTATGCCCACGTCTTGCTTGTTTGAGGCCCATCTTCACTCCTTTTCTTCTATTCTCACAACTTCAGGCTCTTGACTTGTCAGCCTGTATCTTGGCTTTGGTTTTATCCTGTTGTTGTTGTTGTTGTTATGTGCCGTCGAGTCGGCCCCGACTCATACTACAGGCCTTCATTTGTTTTAATCTTTTGACTCCAGGTGAGTAGTAGGAATCCTTTACCTAGAGTACAGTCTTCCTCATTTTAGGCTGGGCCCATTCAAACACAATCCCTGTTCCAACCATGTGCCTGATAATGGCTAAGGCATGTTAACACCCCACCCTCAGGATGGAAAGAGAAGAGGGGGGAGATAGATCTGAGTCAGTTACTAATTCACAGAAGGGGAATCCTGCAGGCAAAAGCTGGCTTCCAAGGCAATGGAAGCTGATGTCCAGGTGAGCAGGACTCTGTAGTGTTTTCACTGGATTTTCATTCAAGGAGACAGAACCTTCCCCAGCCCACCACGCTAAAAAAGAAATGAAATGATAAGAGGAAGTCAGTAGCAGAAATCCGGATGAGCCAGCACCAGAAGACTCAATCAGTTCATGAAGTTGGTAAATTCTAAGGGGAAAACTGGAAATAATAAGGCAAGGAGGGTTCATGTCCTAGGAGGAAAGTAGAAAACTTGCCAGAGACTAGACCAGGAACTCAGAAAGGGTAACCAGGTTAGAAAGTCAGGTAAGAGAACAGGGTACTGCATCTCAGAAATAAGAAGAAAACACAGCATTCCATAAGGTCAAAGCTTAGGGTTTCACTAATTATCAAGTATGACATGACCTTGGACTAGAATAAGGGGTCAGAACTAGAGAAGTATCTTCAGCAGCCGCATCATTACTGTCATAACAAAACATATTTATTAAGCTTTTACCATATGTCAGGCATCATGCTAAGTGTTACCTATGCATTATCTAATTTTATCCACAGAAAATCTGAAGCAAATGTTACTAGCCTACTGATTTTGCAACCAAGGAAAATTAGGTACAGAGATGTTAAAGAAAATTTCCAAATGAAATAACAAGATAGCATATGGAAAAGTATGGATCCATTTCTCAAACTGTAGACTAAGATAAGTTCCCAATGTTTCAAACTTTAAACCAAAAATACCCCAAGAGGTCTCCTAAAACCAAACAATATTTAAGTTTAACTAGTGAAGAAGGTCCATCTTGAATACTGTGCTCTTTTAAGAAACTATCTAAACCAAACCAAACTCACTGCCATCAAGTTGGTCCTGACTCATAGCGACCCTTCCTTGGGTTTCTGAAGGCAGTATCTCTATGAAAGTAGATTGCCCAATCTTCCTTCCAAGTAGTGGCTTGTGGGTTTGAACCACCAGCTTTCTAAGGCACTCAAATGCCTTAGGCACTACGACACCAGAGCTCCTAAAAAACTATCTAGATGGGGTCAAAGTGACAGCTTGATAGATTAGATAAGAATAGGGGCAGTGAATTTATGTCAATCGAGGAGAAACAGTTCAGAAAACAAGGGTAAAAATGGATGTACAATTTAAGATTGTAATCCATTTCGCTGAATTGCACATGTAGAAATTGTTTAATTTGTGTATGTATGTTCTGCTGTGTATATTCTCAACCTCAAATAAATAAATTTAATTAATTATTTAAAAAAGAAAGAAAGGACTAGACACAGTATTTAAGCTGATGTGGCAACAAACACATCACTGATACGGCCAATGTATCTACTTCCCACCATGAGGTCAGTCATAATTGATTGATTTAGAGACTAACTAAGGGAAAACATTAAACAGAATGTATTTTTTGCCGATGCATGTGCACAACCATGTAGTTTGAATATTAAACGATAAAACATCCTTGTTGTAAATCATCCATTTCAAATAAATTTACCTCTCAAAACAAACAAAAAAACAGAAACTGTAAAAGAAATCCAAGTGAATTCCTCTATAACTTGGTGTAACAAAAAATCCAGATGCAATAAAGGAAAATATAGATAAATTTGATTACATAAAAATAAACATTATTGACTAGCAAAAGATACAGCAAGCAAAGTAAAAACAACAGTAAAAACAGGGATATGCTAGTTTATTAAGAGTTTCCCCAAAAAAGGAGAAATAGAAAATCCTTTAGAAAACTAGTCTGGAAGTGCAAACAAAGAACACACAAAAAAAGAAATTCAAATGTCTCTTTGTTATATGAAAATAGATATAACTCACTCATAATAAGAGAAAGGAAAATTAAAAATATACTGAGATTGGCAAATAATACACAAATTTGACAATATATTCAAATGTCACGCTAGGACACTCATACATTCCTGGTGGGGATGCAAAATGAGATTACCATTTGAAGGGAAACTACTCTCTAGAAGAAGTACATATTTGTTTTACTCTTTGACTCAGCAAATCCCCTCCTTTTAGGAATCTAACCCATAGATACAATGGAAAAATATAAAAATGCATATAAACAAGGTTATTTACTGCAGTGTATTTGCAATGACAAAGACTAGAAACAAACCCAAAGTTTCATTGATAGGGAGATGGTGAGATACATTAAGGCATATCTTCACAATGGAATATTGTGCTGTGAAAAGGAGTTAGGAAGTGAGGGATCTATATGCTACTATGGAGTCAGGGAGCAGCGAGATCAACTCATTTCTTATTGAGCAGAGACAAGGGAGCCAGACTCACCTAGGAGCTCCTCAAGGCTTTTTGAAATACTAATTAATTGGCAAAGGTATAGAGGATTAACAGCTGACTGGAAATCCAGACCTCTGTGCGAGTAAAATAGGCATCTATAGATTAAATCAATAGGAAAATGTCTAAGTATTCATTCTTTCTTTATGTGAGGTCACAAATAACCAGATTCAAAGATTTAAGAATGAATAGCTACTAATCCAGATACTGCAGTCTCTGGGTGGTGCAAATAGTTAACACGCTCAGCTGTTAAACTGAAAGATTGGCAATTCGAGGCCATCCAGAGATGCCTTGAGAGAAAGGCCAGGTAAAAGACTTCCAAAACTATGGAGCACACACACAGTTCTACTCTGTAGCAAATGAGGTCACCATGAGTCAGAGTTGACTTCAAGGCGACAGTTTGGTGTATTTGGTTTTAATCCAGATACTTCCTCTCCATGACATCCAAATGTTTGGCCTGATGTACACCAAACATCTGGTTAATTTTTAAAAACTTTCCTTCTCTCCTGGTTGTTTTGGTCTCTTGGAAGATACCAGCTCACTAAAGCACATAGCAAGAACTGGATGGCAAAGTAGGATGTGAATAATAATGAATCAGAAAATAGACTGGAATTGCCCCCAGTAAGGAAGTGATATTCTTACACTTACAAGTGTGGTTTCTTGACCAGCAACATGGCTATCACCTGAGGGCTTATTAGAAATGCAGAATCTTAGGCTCATCAACAGACATACTGAATCAGAATCTTTGTTCTAACTGCCTCCCACTGTGATTTATATGCACATTGAAGTCAGAATCAATTCGATGGCAGGGAGTTTCTTTCTTTTCTTTTTCTTTTTCTTTTTTGGTTTGGTTTTATGAGCTTTACACTATGATTTACACAAGTTATCTCATTGCAATTGTGTAAAGAAATCATGATTGTTATTCACATTTTAGAGAAAGATAACCTCTCCCCAATTTTTTTTAATTGGAAAAATCACATGGGTTATAACTGGTGGAACTGAGATTCAAACTCACTCCCTTAGTAAAACACCAAATTATGAGTTCTGAATTACCATTTTCTTATCCTCAGATATAGTCCAGCGTGACTAGAAACACCATTGGTAGCATTATGTTTGATTATAGAGAATGAGTATATAATGGAGACACATGAAGGAAGGGAGGGAAAGAGAGAGTTATCATCATCACCAAAGAATTTTCAAAGTGAGTTAAGACCAGATT
Source organism: Orycteropus afer afer (assembly GCF_000298275.1). Lineage (NCBI taxonomy): Eukaryota > Metazoa > Chordata > Mammalia > Tubulidentata > Orycteropodidae > Orycteropus > Orycteropus afer. The sequence goes on from NW_006921768.1 coordinate 1,718,618, forward strand.
TAAAACAGTGAAGTAGAGCGGAAAAGGCAAGCCCCGTGAGAACTGTTAGAAGTCTTTCTTCACTGATTATTCCAACATTAAAAGATTCCATGTTCCACAGAAATATTTATCTGAGAGAAAAACAAAATTAACATTTTATGTTTCATCTGTTTTGACAAATATATAATTGCCTTTAGCCTGGCAAAGATTTTCCCTGTTGTCCCAAACGAACACTGACTAAATGTGACATGAGTTTAGAATTAATCCCTACTGTAGTTAGGATTTGCTACAAAGCAGCTGTTTCTTATTCTCATTTTTTGAGGATCATGTGCTGATTATGACAGACTTATTAAATGTCTTCAGGAGGCTATCTGCAAAGCTGTTTTTGGCTGTTTCTGGATAGTTGCTGAATTTTATCACAAAATTTTTGCCTGGGTTTCTTGATCTAGGAGTGGTTTACATTAAGTAACTGAGAGATAATAATCAGAAAGAAACTGCATACCTCAAAATCTGAAACAGGGCTATTTTAATCAGTGTATTTTAATTTAAATTACTTTTAGCTTATTTTTCAAAGGGAGATTCCAGATTTCTAGCATTTATAATTCTTTCCCTTTAAACTATTACTTTGAAGTGTGCACAGAACACAGACAGTGGCTACATATATATGATGAAATCACAGGTTAAAAAAGAGAACTTTCTGTCAAAACGACTTCCTGCCACTGTCCAAATCAACTCAAACATCCCAAGGAACTCTGTTCTCTTTCACAAGTTCATCAACAGAGGGCTTTTTAAGTACCTCTCCCTCTGAACCAGAAAATTTCACTGAGCTCCTCCTCTGGTTCCCAAACCTTTTCCAATTCCCCATTACCAACCTTTAACTTCATATCCTTCCTTGTTCTCTACCCACTATGAACAAAACAGTTTCCATCAAGTAAACTCCAACCCATGGTGACCCACGTGTGTAAATAGAGCTCTGGTTTTCAATGTCAAGTTTTTTGGAAGTTCATCTCCAAGCCTTTCTTCCAAGATCTCTCTGGGTGGACTTGAATCTTCAACCTTTTGCTAATCAGTCAAGTGCATTAACCACTTGTGCTACTCAGAGACTCCACTCATAATGAGGGACTTAATAATTCAGATAGTCCCTATGTGACTCAGGATACGGACTCAGGAACCAAACTCACTGCCATTGAGTCAGATCTGAGTCATAGCGACCCCTCCTTGGGTTTCTGAGGTGGTATCACTATGGAAGTAGATTGCCCAGTCTTCCTTCCTTGGAGTGGCTGGTGGGTTTGAACCACCAGCCTTCTGGTCAGCGGACAAATGCCTTAGGCACTATGCCGCCAGAGTGCCTTGCTTCACATAGTACTAGGGCTTATTCTCTATTTTCATGCTATCATATCCCTGATAGCAATCCCCTTGAAAGGGGTGAAGGAGCCTGTTTCATCCCTGGAGACCACCATGGCATTCCAGTATCGTCCCTCTAGTTAGACTGACTATAACCTCAGTTGGCCTTACTAAGACTTTTGGCCCTGATGCAGTGCATCTACACATGCATTAAAACAAACAAACAAAAACAAAAAAAGAAAAAACACTCACTGCCATGGAGTCAATTTTTACTTGTAGTGATCCACTTTGGGTTTCTTCAGATTCAACTGGACTTGCACATGAGTGATTGATGGTCTGTCCTACAGTCATCCTTTGGCCATGTTCTAACTGATGATATTGAGCTTCTTCATCTCCTCTTTCTACAACCATCTATATACCACTACAATCCAGATTGTTGGTGATACAGAATACCAAGTACTTAAATTATATTTACATTGTTGAGCATTCTACCAATAGTCAAATAAATGTAATCTTGGAGCTTTTTTTTTTTTTTACACCTAATTGATTTCTCACATCAGATCACATCATGGAGTAGCATTACATATGTGCCTACATTACATCATTACACTACTTCTAAACTGCTGAAAATCATGGCCCAGCCAAGTTGACTCAAATTTTTTTGAGAAACAAATCAATTCATGACAATGATCTTTGCAGAGAAATGTGTAACATTACCCACAGTTTATTCTATTTTGCTATTTCCTAGATGCAGCATCCAAGCTGTCAAGACACCAATTTTTTTAGTAGGAAGGAAAAAAAGCCTCTTTTCTACTCTTTTACTGTGTGCCTTTCTGGTTGCCTCATCTGTCTGGCAAGCATAAACCTAAAATAGAAAATTCAGTGTCAAGTGCATACCCTCACAAATTCTGGAGGTAAACAGAGCCTGGAAAAGCAGATCACATCTCATAGGTATTACTTCTTAGGCAGCAGTAGGGCACAATATGCCTTTCAATACTGATGGACATTCCTAGGACCTAAGTTCTCAGTGGTGCTCTGAGCATGAGGAAATTCCCAGTGAAGTTATATTTGGGGCCTACCAATGCATAGCATCAGTGAAGTGGATATTTGATAAGATTTGCTTGGAATTAATAAGCCAGATCCTCCAGAGTGCCTATCACTCCCTGGCATGAACCTCACTCAGAACGTTCTGGTGAGTCTGGGATGAACCCCTAGGCTTATAGACCAAAGGCCTGACTTAAAAGCTAAACAATATCCAGGTCAGAAAGGCTTATTACGATTTCAATACAAAGAATTCAACAAGAATATATTGAGCACCTATGTATCTGATATTTTATAAAATCTAGATAAACATCTTTGTTTTTCTGATCAATTAATTAGTTAATTATTCTTCCAGCTTTATTCTTCGAAATTAATCAATTAATAGCACTGACTCTTTAATGAAATGCTATGATGGACATATGCACAGATAACTATTCATGGACATACATTACATGTATTAGGAAGACTACCAACTTTGGTGTCTGGCAGACTGAGAGACCCTGCCTCTTCTACCACCTACCCCACTGATCTTGCAATATTCATGAGTAGAATGTTGATGAGCTCTGGTGGCATAGTTGATAAGGCTTCCAGCTGGTAACAAAAAGGTGAGCGGTTCAAACCACTAGCTGCCCCACAGAAGGAAGATGGGGCCATCTACTTCCATAAAGATTTACAGCCTCAGAAACCCAGTGGGGGTCTCTGTGAGTTGAAATGAGAATTGACTCCATGGCAATGAGGTTTTTTTTTTTTTTTTTTTTAGTTGTGTTGATTACATGAGAAATAGATATCACTTGCCTAGTAGATATAGTGCTTGACACAGAAAATATGCAATAAATTTCTCCTCATTTTTATTATCAAATGACAACATTGATTTTGATTATTTTAATGTGGCAAAACTAGTCATTTTGACTAAGTAACCACCTAAGTGAATTGTAAACAACTCAGTTGTTTGACCAGTCAAACGATTGTTCCAAGAGAACTTAGTATAAACCCAGTGCTTTCGAGTCAATTCTGACTTATAGCAACCCTATATCTTAGAATATAAACCTAAATGTGCTGCCCTAGGCCAGGCACAAGTCATCCACCGAGCATAATCACAGAACTAGCTAATGCCAGATGCTCAGGATAATTAAAATTCTTTTGCATTTATTTCACATTAGTATTTAAAGTTATCAACTATATCTCTTGTTCAATTTTTCTCAAGTAATCATTAAAAGTGACTTTAAAATTTCTCTTCTTGATCCAGGTAAGCAGGTTTTACTTAAATCTTTGTCAATGGCCTTTTACAGAGTTTTAATTTTTTTTTTTTTCTGTTTTCCTAACATCAGAACAATAGCAGAGAGGCTAAGGCACTATTTTGCTGTTTTGTTTATACAATGTGTACTTCCCCCCTTATTATTTAGGTATTTTCAAATTCCTTGATATTAAACTGGATTTTTATTGAAGCTTTTTGATATGTTTCCTCAATATAGAATCACTGTCTGATTTTTAACAGATTTTTTTTTTGGGGGGGGGGATCTGTCCTTAACCTGCCTACAGCCTTCCATTTCAGTCATTGGATTGGAAAGCTGTCTTAAAGTAGGGTCCCATAATTTTCTAGCAGGACCTCTGGTGGCATAGTGCCTAAGGCATTTCACTAACCAGAAGGCTGGCAGTTCAAACCCACCAGTCACTTCTCGGAAGGAAGGTTGGGCAATCTACTTCCGTAGTGATACTGCCTCAGAAACCCAAGGAGGGGTTGCTATGAGTTGGATCTGACTCGACAGCAGTGAATTTGTTTTTTTTTTTTTTGTACATGATTTTCTAGCAGGTGAAGCAGACTGTGTGTTTCCTGCTTACATGAGAGTTCCATTTTTTGAAAGAGGGATTATGATATTGATGCCTTGATGAATTGAGTCCCTTGAATCCAAATTGACTCAAATTGTACCTCATTTCATTGATTCTCCAGAATAAATTCATTTGTTTCCTGAGTCATTTACTATTTTTTTACGTGGATTTACCAGAAAAAAAAACTCTATTCTTTACTTTAATTATCACAGATGTTATTTAAAATTCTATTTGAATTTCTTCAAGGAATGAAGTAATCTACAATCAAGAAAGCAGTTATAAGTTCACTTTTACAATAAAGATTAGGGAGGAAAAGAGTGAAAGAAAAGCAAAACAGGAATCTGACTAGAAAGATAAATACATATGACAATAAAGATAATTCTAAATTGAACAATTCTCACAAAAATATGTAAAATCAAAATTGCATCAATTGAGTAAGAACATACAAAACACATTTGTACAAAAGCATTCATAAAATTCATAATTGGAGTGCCATACCTGTTGTATCTGGCCCTGTCTACTAATGGGAAAATGTTATCTGGGGTAGCAATCAGAACAGGCCAAAGTAAGTGTCAGAGTATTAGCATTGAAACTGTATTCACTTGGTAGACAGTTGAGCAAAATACTTGTTTCAAATAGGTATGCTCTTTTAAACTGACTAGCAAGATTCCCCCAAAGCAGTAAACGAAGATATTTTTAGGATAACACATTCTCATTTGTAATTTGTTTGATTTGTTTTCCCATTCCAAATAAGTATGTACTTTGATATTTATTCTTATTCTAAGTCTGCATTCATATTTTATATTCCTTTTCTTATGGAAGTATTTCAAAATTTTAAAAGCTTAAAAAAAGAAACTAAACTAAATCCATTGCCTTTGAGTCAATTCTGACTCATAACCCTTTAGGACAGAATAGAACTGCTCCACAGGGTTGTAGACTTCACAGAAGCAGACTGCCTCATTTTCTCCTGTGGAGCAGCTGGTGGGTTTGAACTTCCAACTTTCAAACCACTGACCTTTTGACTGGAAGCTGAGTGCTTTGACCACTACACCATCAGAACTCCTTTTAAATACTTTGTTGTTGTTTGCCGTTGAGTCGGCCCCAACTCATAGCGACCCCTCCTTGGGTTTCCGAGGCAGTATCACTACGGAAGTAGGATTGCCCAACCTTCCTTCTGAGGAGTGGCTGGTGGGTTTAAATACTTTAGGCCCCTCAAAATCTGACTCTGCTACTGGAAGTGAATATTACCTCTCTGTCTTAGACTGGGTTCTCTAGAAAAGCAAAACCAGTGAAGCTTAGAGAGAAAAAAAAAAAAAATTATCTCAAAGAAATGACACACCATTTGTAGAGGTTGGCTAGACCCAAGCCTGTGGGTCAAGTGTCAAACTAGAGGCTTTTCGTGACTCATGAAGCTGTAGGGGCTGACAAGCCCAAGATCAACAGGCAATATAGCAAGCTGCTGGCTTCAGAGATTAAGAATCCAAGATCAGCAGGTAAAATGGCAGATTGTTGGCTCAAAGGCTGAGAAGTCAACAATCCCAAGATTGACAGGCAATATGGCAGTCCACTGGTTCAAGTCAAGGATGATGATGAGCCAGATGCCGGATCCATATCCAGCAGAAAACCAAAGAATTTTCCCAGGACATCCATACATATATTGAGAGCAGGCCACACCCCTGAGGAAACTCCCTTTCAACTGAACATCAGGTCTTAACAGATCTCATCAGGGAGGTGATTATATTATATCAGAACTTATAATGGGGGATGACTACATCATAACTGCTAAATTACTGACAGTCATTGCCCAGCCAAGTTGACACACAAACTTAACTATCAGACTCCCTTTTATAGACAAAGGAATTTAAGATGAAATGGTTAAGTAACTAGCCCTAGTCAAAGACCTAGTAAAAGGCAGAACTAGGATTTGAAATCTTCTCTTTCTGACTTCAAAGTATCTTCACTTTGATGACTATGCTGTGCCTGAACCAAGCCACGGGTCAATTACTTCATATGCATGCAAAAACTGGACAATAAATAAGGAAGACAAAAGAAGAATTGATGCCTTTGAATTATGATGCTGGCCAAGAATATTGAATATACCATGGACTTCCAGAAGAATGAACAAATCTGCCTTGGAAGTACAGCCATTGAACACTCCTTAGAAGGGAGGATGGTGAAACTTCATCTCATGTACTTTGGACACTTTATCAGGAAGGAGTAGTCCCTGAAGAAGTATATCATGCTTGGTAAAGTAGAGACTCAGTGAAAAAAAGCAAAACCCTCAAGAGGATGGATTGACACAGGGACTAAAACAAAATGCTCAAACATAGCAATGATTGTGAGCATGGCACAGGACCAGGCAGTGTCTCATTCTACTGTACATGGGGTTTCTATGAGTTGGAATTGATTCACTGACACATAAGAACAATTACAGCTTTTTGACCTCAAGACCATACTTTCATTTATTGATTTATTTTGGTTCGTTAAAAAATGTTTTTACACAGTACATGAATGTACTCACATGAAAAGATGCAAACCAAAGAAGATACAAGAGGAAACTGAAAAATGTCTCTATTCACTACCCCTCTTCTGACTACCTATTCTTGTTGTTAGGTGCGATCAAGCTAGTTCTGATTGATAGCGACCCTATGTACAATAGAAGAAAACAGTCTGGTCCTGAACCATCCTTACAATCACTGCTATATCTGAGCCAATTGTTGCGGCCTCTATGTAAACCCATCTCATTGTGGTCTTCTTTTTTGCTCACCCTCTACCAGGTAAAATATCCTTCTCCAGGGACTGGTAGCTTCAGACAATGGGTTCAAAGTGCATGAGATGAAATCTCGCCATCTTTGTTTCTAAGGAGTATTCTGGCTGTACTTCTTCCAAGACAGATTTGATCCCTCTGGTAGTCTATGGTAGAGCCAACATTCTTCATCAAAACCATAACTAAAAGGCATCACTTCTTTGGTGTCCATTATTCATTGTTCAGTTTTTGCATGCATATGAGGGGATTGAAAATACTACAGCTTAATTCAGGCACACTTTAGTCCTCAAAGTGACATCTTTGTTTTATAACACTTTAAATATGTCTTTGGCAGCAGATTTGCCTGATCATTTCCAGTAAATCATTTGATTTCTTGACTGCTGCTTCCATGGACATTGCTTGTGGAGCCAAGTAAAAGAAATTCTTGACAACTTCAATCTTTTCTCCATTCATCATGATGTTGTGTATTGGTCCAGTTGTAAGGATTTTTGTTTCCTTAATGTGAGGTGTTGTCTATACTGAAGGCTATAGTCTTTAATTTTCATCAGTAAGCACTTCAAGTCTTCTTCACTTTCAGCAAGCAAGGTTGTGTCATCTACACTTTGCAGGTTGTTAATGAGTCTTCCTCTGATTCTGATACTGCATTCTTCTTCATATTGTTCAGTTTCTCAGATTATTTGCTAAGTACATAGATTGAATAAGTATAGTCAAAGTATACAACCCAGACACACAATTTTCCTGATTTTCAGCCTTGCCATATTCCCTTGCTCTGTTCAAATGGCTGCCTCTTGATCTATGTACAGATTCCACATAAGCACATTTAAGTGTTCTGGAATTCCTATTCTTCAAAATATCATTGATACTTTGTTAAGATCCCTGGTTGATGTCTTTTGCTTAGTTAGTAAAACACAGGAAAACATCTTTCTGGTAGTCTCTGCTTTCAGCCAAGATCCATCTGACATCAGCAATGATATCCCTCATTCCACATCCTCTTCTTGAATTCCACATTCTCTTCCCTCATTCCACATCCAGCTTGAATTTCTGGTAGTTCCCAGTTGATGCATTACCATAACCATTTTTTAATTATCTTCAGCAAAGATTTACATGCATATGATACTAATTATATTGTTTGATATTTTCTACATTCTTTTGGATCACTTTTCTTTGGAATAGGCACAAATGTAGATCTCTTCCTGTTGATTGGCCAAGTAGCTCTCTTCTACATGTTATAGCATAGACAAGGAAATTCTTCCAGCATTGCATCCTTTTATTGAAATATCTTAACTGGTCTTCTGTCAATTCCTGTAGCCTTATTTTTCACCAATGTCTTTAGTGTAGTTTGGACTTCTTTCAGTGCCATCGATTCTTGATCATATGCTACCTCATACAATCATTGCATGTTGACCTATTCTTTTTGGTACAATGACTCTGTATTCCCTCCATCTTCTTTTTCTGTTTCCTATGTCATTCAATATTTGCCCATTGTTGTTAGGTGCTTTCAAGTCAGCTCCAACTCATAGAGACCCTGTGTACAACAGAATGAAGCAATGCCCAGTCCTGCACCAACCTCACAATCCTTTTTACGCTCGATCCCATCTTTGCAGTCACTGTGTCAATCCATCTCATTGAGAGTCTTCTCCTTTTTACTGACATTCTACTTTACTAAGCATGATATCCTTCTCCAAAGACTGGTTCTTTCTAACAACATGACCAAGTGTGTGAGATGAAGTCTGACCATCCTCACTTTGAAGGAGCATTCCAGCCACAGAATCCTTCAATATTGCAAATCTAAGCTTCAATTTTTTCTTCAGTTCTTTCAGGTTGAGAAATGCCTAATGTATTCTTCCTTTTGGTTTTCTAATACAGGTATTTGCACATTTCATTATGCTTTACATTGTCTTCTCGAGCGGCCTTTGAAATCTTCTGTTCAGTTCTTTTTAAGTCATCATTTCTTCCATTTGCTTTAGCTACTTTATGTTTAAGAGCGAGTTTCAGAGTTGTCTTTTCTTTCTTTTCTGTCTTTTTAATGACCTTTTGCTTTCTTCATGTATGATGTCATCCCACAACCCATATGGTTCACTTGTTAGTGTACAATGCACCAAATCTTCTTGACATGGTCTCTAAATTCAAGTGAGATCCACTCAAGGTTGTACTATGGGTGTCATGGGCTTGTTTTAATTTTCTTCAGCTTCAACTTGAACTTGCATAGGAATAAATCATGGTATGTTCGGCAGTTGGCCACTGGCTTTGTTCTGACCGATGATTTTGAGCTTCTTCATCTCTTTCCACAGATATAATTGATTTGTTTCCTGTGTATTCCATTCAGCAAAGTCTACATGGTTAGTCAGCATCTATGTTGTTGAAAAAGGACATTTGAAATAAATAGGTAAATGGTCTTGCAAAATTGTATCATCAGATCCCCAGACTCATTCCTATCATCAATGACATATTTTACAACTAACAATTCTTATTCTTTTTTTTTTCCAGCTTTCACATTCTGATCGCCAGTAATTATTAGTGTGTCTTGATTGCACATTTGATAGTTCAGACTGCAGAAGCTTGTAAAAATCTTCAATATCTTTTTCTTTGGCATTAGTAATTGGTGCATACATTTGAATAATACTCCTATTAATTGATATTTCTTGAAGACAAATGAATATTATTCTGTTACTGACAGCATTTTACTTCAACATTGATCTTGAAATGTTCTTTTTGAAGATGAATGTGATACTAATCCTCTTCAATTTGTCATTCCTGGCATAGTAGACCATATGAATGACTGACTCAAAATAGCCAATACTAGCTCACTAATGCCTACTTCAATCTTTATGTGTTTCGTTTCATTTTTGTCAACTTACAATTTTCCTACATTCATACTTGTTACATTCCATATTCTGATTATTAATGGATGTTTGCAGCTGTTTCTTCTCATTTTGAGTCATACTACATTCCCACCTGAAGGTCCCAAAAGCTTTATTTTAACCATGTCATTAAGGTCAACACTACTTTGAGGAGGCTGCTCTTCCCCAGTTCTATTTTGAGTGCTTTCCAACCTGAGGGGATCATTTTCCAGAACTATATTAGACAATGTTCCAATGCTATTCACTGGAAAGGTTTTCACTGGCCAATTTTTTAGAAGAAGGTTGCCCCATTCTTCTTCTTAGTCTGTCTTATTCTGGAAGCTCCTGCTGAAACCTGTCCACCATGAGTGACCCTGTTGGTATTTGAAATACTGGTGATATAACTTCTAGTATCACAGCAAAACACAAACCACCACAGTATAACAAACTGAAAGATATGTGGTAGCTTGACTACTTATTCCTCACAATCAACAATTAAGCCTTTTAATTGCTTACTCTGTGTATTTTCAGATATCCTACAGAAACCAAGGAGAGTGATTCAATTTGAAAAAATCAGAGTCTAGCTAGAGAGAAAACTATACCTACATACTACATGCATGCACACATAGTTCTAAGAACATGTTTATAAGATGATATTAAAGAGCACCACTGACATGAGCAATTATACTCATGAGAAACCTTTACACAGAACAAGAGGCAGTCATTCAGATAGATTAAAGGGATACTGCATGGTTTAAAATCAGGAAAGATGTGCTGTCACTGTTGTATCCTTTGATCATACTTATTCGATCTCTGTACTGAGCAAAATAACCAGAGAAGCCAGATTACGTGAAGAAGAATGGGGCACCAGGATTGGAGGAAGATCATTAACAATCTGCAATATGCAGATCACACAACTTGCTTTCTGAAAATGAAGAAGACTTGAAGCACTTACCCATGAAGATCAAAGACTACAGCCTTCAGTATGGATTACACCTCATCATCAAGAAAACAAAAAATCATCACATCTGGAGCAGTAAGCAACATCTTGATAAATGGAGAGAAGATTGACGTTGTCAAGGATTTAGTTTTACTTCAATTCATAATCATTGTCCACAGAAGCAGCAGTCAAGAAATCAAATGACGTATTGTATTGGGTAAATCTGCTGCAAAAGAACTCTTTAAAGTGTTCAGGAGCAAAGATGTCACTTAGAAGACTAAGGTGCGACTGACCCAAGCCATGATATTTTCAAAAGCTTCATATGCATGTGAGAGCTACACAGTGAATAAAGAAGACTGCAGAAGAATTGATGCTCTCGAACTGTGGTGTTGGTGAAGAATATTGAAGGTAACATGGACTGTTAGAAAAACAAACAAATCTGTCTAGGAGGAAGTACAGCCAGAATGTTCTTTAGAAGCAAGAATGACCAGATTTCATCTCTCATACTTGGTCATGTTGTCAGAGAGGACCAGTCACTGGAGAAGGATGTCATGCTGGGTAAAGTAGAGGGTCATCAAAAAAGGGGAAGATTCTCAATGAGATTGATTAACATGGTGCCTGCAATGATGCAATGTAACACTTGTGAGGAAGGCACAGGACCAGGCATTGTTTCATTCTCTTGTATATAGGGTCATTATGAATCGAAACCAACTTGGTGGCATCTGACAATAATAACAACCACTGACATACTACATTGACCTCTCCATGAACCACATTTAACCTTTTCCTCCTTCCATTCAGCTGTAAAAGGATCTCCCAGGTGGCCAGAGTCTGAGCTAAGGGAGAAATATCACTACAAGAGTAATAAATTAATGAGAATCTGGGCTATCTGCTTAATAAACTTGCCCTCTGACCCTGCTTGTGCCTAATCATGGACATATAACTTCTGTATTACTATGATTGCTGCTAGGCCTGATCAACCTGGTGCCTTGGTGGATCTGATAGAATCCAGATAATAATGAATACTCAGCTACATGGTCAGTTGATGACCCATGATCAGACATGGCACTTCATATATACCAGCGCCCAGTAGCATGCCAAGAGCTGCTTCTTGAATATTGTATAATTCTCTGGTGCAGATGTCATGGCCTTGCTTCAGAACTCTAGGGATGTACTTTGCTTTCCTTGCCATAAAGTCCTCATTGTATCTTATTTCCCCTACAATATATATCTTATACAATACTGTCTGCCAGATTATATGGCCCAAGTGGTAGTGGTGACTGAGGAGTTGTATAGTCTGGACTTCCTACAGAGGCCTTTCCTGCACTTGGTCTCACTCAAAGCTGACCTCTTCTCTTGTCATCTGGTAGTTGAGTTGGAGTGACATCCTCATATACAGAGTATGCTGCCTTTAAAACTGGAAATATATACCAACCAGTGTGCTTGTAATTCTTAGTGGTAGGAGGTACAACATACACTAACTTGTCCTGTACTTTAGAGGGAATAACCCAGCATGTTCAAGAACAGAGGACCCCTAAAAATGTAACTAATGTGGTTGGATTCTAAATCTTTGTAGGGTTATCTTCCATTCTCTAGAGTGTATATATCTTACCAAAGCTTCCTATGCACTTGCCACTACTTGCTCCTCTGGTCAAATTTATGTTACATAATTAACATAGTAGACTGATATGATGTCTTTCCAAAACTCCAGATGTTCCAGATCCCTTCAGACTACATTACAGAGAGCAGAAGAGTTAACATCACCTTGGGAATAAGATCATAAATAATACTGTTGTCTGTCCCTCATGAATGCAAGCTGCTTCTAATCCCTTTTCCAGATGGAGATGGAAATGAATGAATATGCCAGATCAGTGGCCACATATCACATGCTGGAGTCTGTGTTAATCTGCTCTAGAAAATACCACATCTGGCATGGGATTGCAAGTGGAGGGACTACTTGATTAAATTTACTGTGAGCTATTCTCATCTTCCGTGAGAGGATGAGTATGAGTACGAGTATTCATAGTCATGAGTATGAGTATTCTCATACTCCAAAATCAAGCAGAATTTCCAAATTTTCTTTTGTAAGGGCCAGATAGGTGAATTCATTGGGAGTAATATGAGGACCATTATTCCTGTATTTTTTTTAGCATTTGCAATTTGTTGCAAGAAGACTTCAACCAATCTTATAAGGAACTCTGGAACTGAAATGGCTTTTCAGAGTTGTCCCAAATTGAGGTAAGATAGCTGGACCTTTGTGTTCCCACATCAGCCAATCTTTTGCCACAGGCCACTCTTTGACATAGTCACAACCTTGGAAGAAGCAGTTCCCTGTGGCTGTAGGTAATTCTCAGTGAGGGGCACCTCTGTGAGCTTTCAGCAGCAGACATTCCCAAGAGCTGGGAGATGGGTTCATTGGCCTGGAGGAGAGGAGGTGTAGTACCACAGTATCTCCTGTACCTTTTAAGCAAGACCTTCCCTAGCCTCCTTTATAAAATTGCAACATCTCTCTACCTACTTTTTCCAAATTCCTGACAGAAATTAATTTTAGGAGTATGGGAAAAGAAATCAGAATTTCCAAGAAGTGTCATGGAGTCCCAAAATCTTAAAGTATTTTCAAGATTTTCATTTTTCTTATTTTTTTTATTTTTAAGAAATAACAAAATATTCATTTCTGACCAAGATGAAGTAATAGGAACCAGATTTATCCTCCCACTTAAAGCAACCCAAAAATCAAACAAAATAAGTAAAATAATTGTTTTCGAAACACTGACTACTGGCAGCAAAGTATCTACTTATGGCATCCCTGAATATTGACCAGCATACTAATTAGTACAAGCCTATGAGAAAACAACTTAAGACAGGGAAAAAAAATACCTCAAAGGATTAGAGGGAATTGTGCCTAGCACTCACAAAGGGCCAGGAATAGTGCCTGTTTCCCACAGTCAGACTGGAAAACCTTATATACTAGGCTTTGGGTAGAGTACGCAAAAGGATTTTCCTCAATACTGGGGAAAAATTAACTCTAGAATGAACACGTCTTTTGTCTCACTGTTTACCAGATGCCATTGGGTTGATTCTGACTCCCAGATACTCCATGGGTGTCAGAGTAGAACTGTGCTCCACAGGATTTCCAGTGTCCAATTTTTCTAAAGTAGATTGTCAAGCCTTTCTTCCAAGGTACATCTCAGTGGACTCAAGCCTCCAAGCTTTTGGTTAGCAGCTGAACCCATTAACTGTTTGCACCAGAAGCCCTGCTCCTACTTAGTAAATCTTAATGCAAGAAATTAAAGGATCCCACTGTTTGTAAGTAATTAATTGTGTCCTAAAAGAAAGCTCAAACATATTTATAGGAAAACAAAACACCAAGGACTTAACAAGGAAAAATTCACAATGTACGTCATCTAACCAAAAGTTATCAGATATGTGAAAAAGCAGGAAAATAAGGCCCATAATGAGAAGTCAATCAATCTAAACCAAATCAGAACTGATACACATGTAGAATTGGCAGACAAGAATATTAAAACAGTTACTATTGTTGTTATGTACGTCAAGTTGGCTCTGACTCATAACAATCTTTTGTATAACAGAATGAAACACTGCCCGGTCCTGCACCATCTTGACAATCGTTACTACGTTCGCTGTAGTAAATTACCTGTTATGGCTTTTCTAGCCATAAGTCTTTGTAAACTCAGTGGTGGAATGAGCAACTGAGGAGCTCCTGATTGTAAAAGTTATCCACCTGGGGTATTTCTGTTGGGCACAACACAAAGCGATGTTCTGGGAGGTTCCTGTTCTCTCTCTGGTGCTTAGAATTCTGATGTTATGATTGGTTAGTTTGGCCACTCTGCCAGGCTCAAAAGGAGGCCTCCTAGATGCAGAAGAAGTCTCTCTCTGATTGCTGGCTGAGGAAGGACATGCTCCTTAGAGACACACGCTGCTGGGAAAGAGATGCAAGAGACATACATTGCTGAGAGAGACACCAAGGGACAGGCACTGCTGGGAGAGACTGGGAGAGACTGTTGGCTGAGAGACGGCAGGCTAGGAGAGAGACTGAGCATTTTCCCTGAACTTGAATTGTAACCTGGTGCTTCCCTAATAAACCTCATAATCTGTGAGTTCTGTGTGGCCACTGCAGTGAATTGTCGAACCCGGCAGGCAGGCTTTGGGCGCTGCAGGAGGAACAGTTGGTGTAAGGGCTGGAGGGAAGCAGCATGTCTGGCCTAGTAGGAAAAGGTCTTGGACTACTCATGGTGATTCTGTCTTCCTCTTGTGTGGTTAGAGGAGGTCAGGAGATGTGGCCTCCTTGCCCTTTTAGCACTATGCTTGAGCCCAGTGTTACAACCCTCAATCCGTCTCATTGAGGGTTGCAGTGTAATAAGTCTCTTTTACGTGGCCTTTCTAACCAGGGTCTTGGAACTTCCACAAAATGATTTGTTGGATCTTGATCTTACTAAGGATTAATCAATTTATTGTGAAAACAGAGTTTGAAAACCCACCAAACAGGTTTGACCCTTGTGATCCAGGTAGAGGATTGGTCAATTTTGCTATCCTGCTAGGCTTTTTATAAGGGCCAATCTCCCAGAAGTTCAGGGAAGACTTCACTACTATGAAGAATAATGTGAAACTAAGCATGTACTCTGGACCCAGAGTTTCTTCTCACTGAGAAGAATTGTAACACTGAAGACAGCAAATGGCAGCAAACACAGAACAGCCAAGCAGCAGAAAACAGCAGCAGCAAAACCGTTAGTGAAACTGGCCATGAAACTGGCAGATGGCTGTTGTGGGCCTGCTGGCCTATGGAGAAAGGCAGCTGCCATCTCATGGTGAGAGAGCTGAGTGCCTTTGGGCAGGAGGCTTGCTGGCAAAGAGGGGTACCTCTGGACATTTGCTGGCAGAACTGAAAGAGTTGTAAAACTTGCCCATGAAGAGCAGAGGCCTGAATGTGCCCCGTGCAGCGGTTGTACTCCCTCCTTCACCACGTGGGCCATTGAGCAACATAGGCCCAGTATGGTGTGGTGAGAACCAATGGCACAGGCCTGTAAAGGGCCAGTGGCAGTGGCTCGGGATATTTTGTGCAGGTGTCTTCCTATTGCTGAGGTTAGGCCCATGTTGGCCCAGCAGCAGAGCAAAAGCCTTGGGAGCCATACAGGCACCCTTGGGCAGGGTGGTGGTATCCAGAGACAGCTGTAATATAAAGACAGAAGCTGACCTGAACCACGGTACTCCTGCCCAATGACATAAGAATGGATGTGGGTAATTTGGGAAGGGTAAGTAGTTCTCTTTCGAGAATCTGTTGTTATTATGTATTGTTTGCTTTTTATAAATAATAATAATAATGGCTTTCACTTTGCCAGCACTTTTTAAGTGTCCTGTGTGTCACAGATGAATGCAGCACTTATGGAATGGTTGATGTCAGTGGGCATCATTCCTAGCAGCTTTATGGCTGCCTGGAAGTCTGAGGCACAGCCTGTCTGCATATGCAATGTAGCTAGACCAGCCCTTGCAAGAGTTTCCCACTGACCCTCTACTTTATCAAGTATATGTCCTTCAGCTACTGGTCTGTCCTGATGATGTGTCCAAAGTGAGATGGTTTCTCTATCCTCATTTCTAAGGAGCATTCAAGCTATACTTCTTCCAAAACAGATTTGTTCTTTCTTCTGGCCTTCCAAAGTGTAATTAGCACTCTTTGACAACACCACAATGTAAATGTATCAATTCTCCTGGTGAAGTCTCCTCTTCCTTTTTTACATTGTCCAGCTTTTGCATGCGTGTCCTAATTTTGTTTTTTTTAACGTGCATCCTAGGATTGGGAAGATCATGGCCTGGGTCAAGCACACTTTAATCATCAAAGTGACATCTTTGCTTTTTAAGATTTAAAAGAGGTCTTTTGCAGCAGATTTGCCCAATGCAATACATAGTTTAATTTCTTGACTGCTGCTTCCATGGGAGTTGATTATTGATCCAAGTAGAATGAAATGCTTGACAACTTCAACTACTTCATTGTCTGTCATGATGTTGTTTATGGGCCCAGTTGTGAGGATTTTTATTTTCTTTGTGTTCAGGTATAATCCATATTGAAGGTTGTGGTCTTTGACTTTTATCAGTAATGTTTCAAGTTATCATCATTTTTGGCAAGCAGGATTATGTCATCTGCATATTACAGGTTACTAATGAGTCTTACTCTAATCCTGATTCTAATACACATTCTTCTTCCTATAGCCCAGCTTCTCAGATTATTTCCTCAGCATACAGATTGAATAAGTAAGGTGAAAGGATACAACCCTACCACACACATTTTCCAATTTTAAACCACGCAGTATCCCCTCGTTTTGTTCAAACAACTGGCTCTTGATCTATATACTATAACTGTATTCAATATATTCAAAAACTTAAGTAAGAACATGGAAGATATTTTAACCCTTCAAAACTGAATTATTTCCTGCTTTGAATTTTTTGTTTAAACCATGTGTTTTCAGTATTGAAAGGCATTTTGAATGAAAGGAAAAAAGTTTTTGAGTTAATATGGATTTTGATGCAATTAATGAGACACATATGTCCCAAAGGGTCTCTTGTATTGGAGTTGGTGGGATGAGGCCTGTTTCTTCAGATTCACAGTCAGACAGGCCCCCACCAGATGGCAGCATGCACTAAAAGTGGGATAGCAGGTTACCACTAAACTCCAGACGTGGGAAATAAAAGGGAGCACTGTATGTCCTATGGGTCACAAAAAGTTAAGAAGCTGTGATATTTAAGATTGTGGGTCAACTTGCTGGACCTTGATTCTCAATAATTTAGCAGTTATGATGTATTTATCCCCCATAATGAGATCTGCTATAATGTAATCACCTCCATGATAAGATGTACTGTGAACATGTAATTAATTGAAAGAGAGTTTCCTCAGGGGTGTGGCGGCCTGGCAAAGATCTTTGACTTTTTCCTCAATCTGGATCCTGCATCTGGCTCTTTATCATTAGGCCTCTGGTTCCTGGTCTTGAACCAGTGGTCTGCTGTATTGCCTACCAATTGTTAGCTGGTCAGCCCCTGCACCAACATGAGTCAGAAGAAGCCTCCAGCTTGATGCCTGACTCATGGACTAGGGACTTGCCAGCCTCTACAACTGAGTGTGTGCCATTTCCTTTTTATTTTATTTATTTTACTTTAAGAACTTGTTTTACATTCAATGTTACGTGTACATTTAGTTTCATTCCCCATTTACCATGTCCAAGCCTAACCCAGTCTCTCTACTCCCTACCCTGTAACCCTCCCCCTGTGCCCCTTATATTTATGCACTCCTGCTTGTCCTGCATTTCCTCAATTTGAATGTTGGTCCTCTGTGCCCCATGATCTATTGCTCTAAGCGATGTATTACCATAGAGTATGTGGGTGTGTCATCCTGGGTTGAGTGGTCTGCGTGTACATCTTGTTAACTATTGGGCTGAGAGCCAGCCCTTAGGGGGTACATTCTATTCCAGGCACAAAATGTATTCCAGGGCCATAGTATTGGGAGTTTCACCAGATTTCATCTGACCAGTAATTCTGGTCATTATTGAGTTTTTGGATTTTCTTCCACGTTTTCCCTCCCACTCTATCCAGGATCTCCAGATTTGATCCTTTCTTGGTGGTTGGCATTGGTAGCCAGGCACCATCTAGTCTGGTCTCGAGGGCTATCGTGTCCT
>NW_006921768.1:1740014-1740645 GCF_000298275.1 Orycteropus afer afer
TGAGGGGCTTTCACCCAGCCCCTAGAGCCTGGCACTTTGAAGTTGGACTTAAAGCCTCCAAATTGTAAGAATAAACTCCTGTATGTTAAGGCCATCCCATTTGTGATATATTCTTGTCAGAGCAGCACTAGGTAACCAGAACACTACCTATCATGAACAAGGTAGGTTCTTCAATTTATGTAGTACCCTTGTTGTCTCCTGTAGCAGTGTTTTATAGTTTTCTTTGTATAAGTTTTTTGTGTCTCTGGTGAAGTTTATTCCTAGATATTTTATCTTTTTAGTAGCTATAGTAAACGGTGTTGTTTTCCTTATTTCTTTTTCAGAGGACTCTTTATTTGTGTAGAGGAATCCAACTGATTTTTGTATGTTGATCTTGTATCCTACCACTTTGCTTAACTTATTAGTTCCAGTCATTTTTTTTATTGAATCCCTTGGATTTTCTATGTACAGGATCATATCATCTGCAAATTTGTATGCCTTTTATTTCTCTTTCTTGTCCTGGCCAGGACTTCCAATACAATGTTAAATGTTGTTGTTGTTTTTATGTGCTGTTGAGTCGGACCCGACTCATAGCGACCCCTCCCTGGGTTTCCAAGGCAGTATCACTACGGAAGTAGATTGCCCAACCTTC
>NW_006921768.1:1744783-1746209 GCF_000298275.1 Orycteropus afer afer
TTTTTCGTTCTTCTTCATTTCTGATGCTAGGAGACCATAAGCTGAATCTTAGAAGGCCGCTTGAAACCTTTTAAGACCCCAGTCGCTACTCACCAATGTAGGATGTGGAACAAGGCTTTTATGTATTTTGTTGTGCCAATTGAGTCTGGTGTCCCCCAGTACTATGGCCCTGAGCCAGTAGATCTATTGGATCTCTCTCCCATAGTGCCTGGTTGTCTATGAGGGATTACTCTGTGCCTATCTTCCATTGTTTCTGTAAGGACTACAGGTATTTTGTATCACTGGTGTCTGTGCAAGATTAGCGTCAGCTGAATCTATCCTTGGTTTAGCATATACTTCTGTTCACCGACCCCCATCTGATCATCTCAGGTGTTTATATGTTTATCTGTAGCCTGGTGTTTGGTGTTAAGGGCAATGCAGTGTTATGGACAGATTGGTTGGTATTAGCATCTGTTGTCATCTCTTATGTGCACAAGGTATCCTCCCATTTCCTAATGTTATCATGGTGGTCACAGATCCTTCCCGTATATCCCTCCCTCTACCCACATCAGCGTGTAGGCCCCAACTAGCCCGAAATTAATCCCTCGCCTTGCCTCCCCATCCTGGTAACCTACTGAGTTCCCTTTCCCAAGCAAACCCTTCTTTGTCTTTTTACAGTAATGGGCTCATACAGTACTTGTGTTTCTGTGATTGACTTATTTCATTCCGCATAATGTCCTCCAGGTTCTCTCATGTTGTGAGATGATTCACATATCCCTCATTGTTCTTTAATGTAGCATAGTATTCCATTGTGTGCATATACCATAATTTGATTATCCACTCATCCGTTGGTGGGCATTTAGGTTGTTTCCATCTCTTTGCTGTAGTGAATTGTGCTGCGATGAACATAGGTGTACATATGTCTGTTCGTGTGCTTATCTCTTACCTCTTTAGGATATATTCCTAGTAATGGAATTGCTGGGTCAAATGGTACTTCTATTTTCAGTTTTTTAAGGAAACGCCATACCGTTTGCCACAATGGTTGTACCATTTTACAATCCCACCAGTAGTGCACAAGAGTTATAATCTCTGCGCAACCTTGCCAGAATTTGTTATTTTCTGACCTGTTGAACTTTGCTATTATTGCTGGAGTGAGATGATATCTCATTGTTGTTTTGATTTGCATCTCTCTAATGACTAATGATCATGAGCAATTTCTCATATGCTTGTTGGCTGCCTGTATATCTTCTTTGATGGAGGTGTCTGTTCAAGTCTTTTGCTCATTTGTGAATTGGGTTATTTGTCTTTTTGGTGTTGAGGTGTTGAAGTTTTCTATAGATTTTGGAGATAAATCCTTTATCAGATATGTCATAGGCAAATATTTTCTCCTAATCTGTAGGTTCTCTTTTTACCCTTTTGACAAAGTCTTTCAATGTGCATAAGAATT
>NW_006921768.1:1748045-1762238 GCF_000298275.1 Orycteropus afer afer
TCAATTGCCTTAGGCACTACACTACCAGAGCTCCTACAACGTTAAATAGAAGTGGTGATAGAGGGCATCCCTGTCTGGTTCCCATTTGTAAGGGGAATGCCTTGAGTTTTTTTCCATTAGTAATGATGTTGGCCATTGGCTTTGCATATATGCCCTTTATTATGTTGAGGAATTCCCCTTCTATCCCTATTTTGCTGAGAGTTCTGGATGTTAGATTTTATCAAATGCCTTTTCTGCATCAACTGATATAATCATATGGTTCTTTTCCTTTGTTTTGTTTATGTGGTGGATAACACTGATTGATTTTCTGATGTTGAACCATGTTTGTAAACCTGGTATGAATCCCACTTGGTCTGCGTTTATTAATTTTTTGATATATTTTTGGATTCTGTTGGCTAGGATTTTGTTAAAGATTTTGCATCTATGTCCATGAGGGATATTGGTCTGTAGTTTTCCTTTCTATTGGTGTCTTTCCCTGGTTTTGGTATTAGTGTTATGCCTGCTTCATAAAATGAGTTTGGAAGTATTCCATCTTTTTCCATGTTCCGGAATAGCTTGAGTAACATAGGTGTCAACTCTTCTCTGAATATTTGATAGAATTCTCCAGTGAAGCCATCAGGGTCAAGGCATTTCTTTGTGGTGAGTTTTTTTTTATGACCTGTTCAATTTCTTCTTTTGTTATAGGTCTGTTCAAGTTTTCTATCTCTAAGTGAGATAGTTTAGGTAGATCTTATGATTCTTGAAAGTTGTCTATCTCTTCTAGGTTCTCAAATCTGTTGGTGTACAGTTTTCCGTAATATTCTGTCAGTATCTTTTTTATTTCAGTTGGTTCTGTTGTGATGATACCATTTTCGCTTACAATTCTTGTGATTTGGATCTTCTCTTTCTTTTCTTTTGTTAGGTCTACCAATGGTTTCTTGATTTTATTAATCTTCTTGAAGGACCATCTTTTTGTTTTGTTGATTTTCTCTATGTCTTTTTTGTTTTCTGTTTCATTTATCTCTGCTCTGATATTTATTATTTCCTTGCTTCTAGATACTGTAGGATTCTTTCGTTGTTCTATTTCTAGTTGTTGGAGTTGATGAGTTAGAGTGTTGATTTTGTTTCTTTCCTCTTTCCATTTATTGCTATAAACCATCCTCTAAGTACTGCTTTTGCAGTGTCCCCTAGGTTTTGGTATGATGTATCTTCATTCTCATTTGGTTCTAGGAATTTTTTTATCTCAGTTTTTCTCTGTTCTATTACCCAATAGTTTTTGAGCAGTGAGTTGTTCAGCTTCTATATATTTGATGCTTTTTCCATGTTCTTCCTACTATTAATTTCTAATTTTATAACATTGTGGTCCAAGAAGATGCTTTGTAGTATTTCAATGCTTTTGAATTTATTGAGGTTTGTTTTATGTCTTAACATATGGTCTATTCTGGAGAAGGATCCATATGCACTGGAGAAGAATGTGACTGTTCTTTTGTTGGGTGAAATGCTCTGTATATGTCTATGAGGTTGAGTTGGTTGATTGTATTGTCGAATTCTCCTGTATCTTTGTTGAGTTTTTTTCTAGTTGACTTGTCCCTCTTGAAAGTGGTGTGTTAAAGTATCCTACTACTATTGTAGAGTTGTCTATTATCCCTTTTAATTCAGTTAATATTTGCTTCATGTATTTTAGAGCACTTTCATTGGGTGCACAAATATTTATTACTGTAGCATCTTCTTTGTCAATTGACCCTTTCAGCATCATATAATGTCCTTCTTTAGCTCTTATGATGTTTTTCACCTTAACGTTTATTTTGTCAGAAATTAATATTGCCACTCCTGCTTTTTTTTGGTTTCCATTGGCTTGGTATATTTTTTTTCTATCTCCTAACTCTTAGTTTGTTTTTATCTTTGTGTCTAAGGTGAGTCTCTTGTAGGCAGCATATCGATGGGTCTTCTTCTCTTATCCAGTCTGTCACTCTCTTGCTCTTGATAGGTGCATTTAGTCCATTCACATTGAGTGTAATTAGTGATAGGTATGAATTGATAGCTGTCATGCTATTGTGTTTTTTTATCATGTTGTTGGTGTTTCCTTGGTCTATATACTTTTCTGTGCTGAGTTTGGTTTGTTGGCTAATGCTTTCTCCCTTTTCTTCTTTCTTGTTGGTTTTGTGCTTATTAAACCCATTTAATCCTTAGGGGGATTGTTACTTTTCTCTGTGGTTACCTTGGAGTATATTCTTATCTCTACATTTTTAAAACAGGGCATACTGTGAAGACATTTTTCTGTTTTCCTCTCCATTTAGAAGTTCGTACCTAGAAGTTTTATTTCCTCTGGTAGGTTAGTTGCTGTTGTTATATGCTGATTGACTTCCTTGGTTTTTAGAATACAATGTTTTATGGTCTTTGTTTGAGTTTCTATTTCTGATTTGGTTTTAGTGTTGATGCCACATATCCTGATTTTGTTGATCTCTGTTGTGAGTTCTCTATTGAAAGAACTTCCTTAAGCATCCCTTATAGGGTTGGTCTTGTTTTTACAAAATCTCTTAATTTTGGTTTGTCTGAGAATGCCTTGATTTCGCCCTCATATTTGATGGATAATTTGGTTGGATATAGGATTCTTGGTTGGAAGTTCTTTTCCTTCACTATTTTATATATGCTGTCCCATTGCCTTCTTGCCTGCATGGTTTCTGCTGAGTAATCGGAGCTCAGCCTATCTGTTTGATTATTATAAGTAATATTTCTTTTGTTCCAGGCAGCTCTCAAAATTTTTTCTTTGCCTTTGGTTTTGGAAAGTTTGATTATAATATGCCTCGGTGTTTTTCTCTTGGGATCTATCTTGTGTGGGGTTCTGTGACCATCTTGGACAAATATCTTTTCTTCCTTCATGATATGGGGGAAGTTTTCTGTTAGCAGGTCTTCCACAATTTTCTCACCTCTTCTTGTTCTGGAATTCCAATGAATCTTATGTGGTTTCTTTTCATGTCATCCCATATAATTCTTAGGTTCTCTTCATTTCTCTTAAATCTTTGTTCTGATTTTTCTTCATACAGGCTGGTATCCAAGGATTTGTTTTCTAGTTGAGATATATGTTCTTCAGCCAGTTCTAACCTACTCTTTTGTGCTTCTACTATGTTGTGTAATTCTGTAATTTTGTTTTTCATCTTCTGGATTTCTAACTGCTGTTTTTGTATGAGTTCTGATTGTGCATTAATCTTATTATTTTGTTCTTGAATGATTTTCCTGAGTTCTTCCAGGAACTGTCTGTGTTCTCCTCATTTCTGTTTGGGGTTTCCTTAGGCTCTTGCAAAGCTTTATAAACATATCTTCTAAATTCCTTCTCAGATAATTCTATTGCCTTCTCTTCCTCCATGTTTAATGGGACCTTTGTTTGTAGTTTTGCTTCTAATGCCTTGTCCTGTTTTTTTGTTTTGATTTGAGGTTGCCTGTTGTTTCCTAGATATTCTGAGGTTGTCTTTAACTGTTAGTTGTGTATTGATTTGTTTTGTCTTGGTTTTATGGTTTAATATTTTGAAAAGATGAAGCTGGTGGGGTTTTTATTTTATTTTATTTTATTTAGTTATTAATTCAGGTGTGCTGGGTTGCTCTGCAGTTTTCTTTGTGATAGTGGAATCACTGTGTGGAATGTGGTTATGGGTTTCTGTTTGTCATAAAGAGGGTTTAGAGTTTGAACTGGGAGGTTTTATGTTGGCTGAATGTGGTTTCTTCTATTGGATGAGTGAAGTTGTTGGTGGGGAAGGTGGGAGCAGAAGAAGGAAAGCTTGCTGTTGCTAAGAGCAGTTCCTAGGGCTTTGAGTGGGCTGCTACCAATGATGTTGTACTGTTATTTACAGGCCCGCAGCTCAGTTTCAGCAAAGATTCCAGTTGTTAATGGTTTGCCACTTTCCACCAGGCTCAGACACATGCAAAAACCCCACTCCTGAGGCTTCTTGGCACCAAAAAGCCAACCCAAGACAACTTCCCATCTCCACGATCTGCTGCAGGGGTTTTTCTCTCTCTGGCCCCACCCGCCTCCAGTGCCAGCCCAACCAGCCCAGGCAGCAATCTGCCTTGGGAGTTCCTCTGTGGGTCTGCCCCACCCACGGTGCCAAAGACCTGCTCAGTTTCAGTGGTGCTAGAGTTGAGAGAGTGTCTGCTAGTAATCTGTGGTCCCAATATTACTGATAAAGTCAAGTGTTGACCTCTCAGTCCCACTAAGCTGACCCAAGCCTACTCAGTGACCCACTGCGGGGGCACGTCCCCAGGCTCGCCTTCCTGCAGCACCAATGGACTCTTTGCTCTGGCTTCAGCAGCACAGGATGTGCCTGTTTTCACCTAGCTGACCCAAGTTACTGATAAAATCAGGTGATGAAGGTAGATCCTTGGAGTGATTGCTGGTATGTTGGTGTGGTTGTTGGTATGCTGGTGTGGTGTGTCTTCTGCCTTAACCCAGGGAGGTCTCAGATGGCTGTTCTTGCCTGCTGGTCACTCCCCCAGGAAAGTCTCTGATGGCCTTCCTCGGCTGCCAATCAGAGCTCTGCAGGATAGATCTTATTTTTTCCCCCTGTACTTTTCTCCTCTCTAATTCTACTCCTCTGAGTTTGGTGCATTCTGACTCAGTGAGCTGTTCAGAGCACCAGAATCCCTAATTCAAACTGCTCTACCTAGTTTTTCAAGCACTAAGATGTTAGAGGCAAATAGTGTGGTGATTACTGACAATACTCCATCTTGAATCTTCTGAGTGAGCCATTTCCTTGATATAAATATTTTTTTTTTCTCTCTCTCCCTGATTAGTTGTAAAGGTGCAGATGACTCTGCCTCCCTTAGTAAAGAGGCCACTGCTAATGTGGTGTGAGGTGGTAATATTAATTCGCAAAATAGCACCATCAATAGATCAAATATTGGTGAGGAGTGGGGCTCAGGAAAATCACATGTTTGGTACTTTCCTGAAATTTTGTCAGAATGAGAAGTATAGGAAGCTGTTTGATTGGTCCTACTTACACTAGACAAAGAGGTGAAAGAATGAGATGAGCTCACATCTTATGAGTCACAGCTCAAGCTCCACATAAAAGACCTCAATGTTTCTACTTGTACCCAGAAAGAAAGCCTTCTTTCTCATAGTAACAGAACTGATATTGCCAAAAAACAAACCCACACTCTTATCATAAGAATGGTTGAATTGCAACACCAATTGAATTGCCACCTTGAATAGTGTCTGAAGTTAAAGTGAGGGAACTGATTGGGAAGAAATGGGATCCAAAGACTTGAGATGGGGGCATATGGGCAGTTAATCTGGAAGCAGGAGACATTGGGCCCCTGAAATCCATTGAATCACTCCTCCTACCTGAATCTGATGAGACTAACTCAGTCATGCCTGCTGAATTTGTCTGAAATATCACCTGCGGTGGTGCCTGGGCCATCGTCTAGGGCATTGTTGATGCCTCACAAGACATTACTGAATGTTTCCAAGAAATACTCTCACCACCCATTGTTTCTTCTAGACCTTTAACTAGACTTGAGATCCAGCAATTCCCAAAAGGTGAAGCACAAAGTGTGAACCAGGAAGAGGCACACTACACTCCAAAAGAACTGCTTGATTTTTCTAATGTGTACAAACAGAAACCTGGAGTTATGTGTGGGAATAGCTATTAAGGGTACAGGATAATGGTGAAAGGGGCATAACATTGGGTCAGTCTGAGTTTATTGTTTTGGGCCCACTAAGCACTGATTCTTCATTCATTAATTCATTCAAGTAGTTAGAAAAAGATCTAATGGTTTATTTTGTTGGTTTACTGAAGCATGGATTATGCAATGGCCTACATTAAGTCAAGTTGAAGGACCAGCCTACCTTGTATATCATAGAAAAAGGTACCCAAAGACTTAGGAAAATTTGCATGTTAGAATGGATTTATCAGATTAGAACCATAGACCCACACATGGAGGACCCAAAGGGCACACCTTTGTTGAGGAATAAATTATGAAGGGAACCCCAGCATGTTGAAGATGGTTGTGATTGCCATTAATATAAGCCAGATTTGACAGTGGGAACTTCCCTAATTGAATTAAGACACCTAATTCTAATGGAGCTGATGGACCCCATGGGGTAGAGGTCAAATGGCAGCACTTAATCAATAAAGACAAGATGAGTGTGGTTATTGTAATGGACAACAGAGTCAAAGCAGTAATCAGAATAGTCTAACTTATCTGGATTTATGGTGTTGGGTGCTTAAACATGATGTCCCTAGGAGTGAAATAGATGGCGAATCTATTAAATATTTACATGTTTTCTACAGGTAGAAGATTCTAGGTCAAGTGAACAGCATTCTAACTGTAATCAATTGAATAAGCAGTCATGGCCCTTCAATCTTTTCCCAGACTTGAGCCAGTTTACAGACCCACAACCCCCTGAATGAAGTTCCCTTGAAGAAGGACCTCACTACACAGTCAAAAATTTATAATTAATCTTCCTCCCAGCCTTCTCCCAAAGGGATCTACAGCCATTTTTGAGAGTAACTGTTCATTGGGGGAAAGGAAATAATCCAATTTTTCAGGGATTACTGAACACCAGCTCTGAACTGACACTAATTCCAGGAGATCCAAAACATTGTTGTGGCTCACCAGTCAGAGTGGGGGTGTATGGATGTCAAGTTACTGATGGAATCTTAGCTCAGATCCATCTCATAGTGGGTCCAGTGGGGTCTCAAATCCATCTTGTGATTTCCCCAGTTTCAGAATGCATAAATAGAATAGACATACTCAGCAACTGGCAGAACCATCACATTGGATCCCTGACTTGTGGAGTAAGGGCTGTTGTTAGGTGCCTTAAAGTTGTCTCCAGTTCATAGTGACTCTATGCACAGCAGAACGAAACACTGCCTGGTCCCACACCAACTCCACAATCCTTGCTGTACTTGAGCCTATCACCGTAGCCACTGTGTCAATCTATCTTGTTGAGGGCCTTCCCCTCCTTTGTCGACCCTCCACCTTACCAAGCAAGACATCCTTCTCCAGGGAATGGTCCCTTCTGACAACATGACCAAAGTAGGTAAGAGGAAGTCTAGCCATTCATACTTCCAAGGAGCATTCCAGCTGTACTTCCTCCAGGACAGATTTATTTGATCTTTTAGCAGTCCATGGTACTTTCAGCATTCTTTGCCAGCACTACAACTCAAAAGCATCAATTCTTTTTTGGTCTTCTTTATTCACTGTCCAGCTCTCATGTGCATATGTTGTTGTTGTTATGTGCCGTGGAGTTGGACCAAACTGAGACATGGTTTGTGTCAGGCGCACCTTAGTCCTCAAGGAGATACCTTTGCTCTTCAGCACTTGAAAGAGGTCTTTTGCAGCTGATTTGTCCAGTGCTATACATCATCTGATGTCCTGACTGCTGTTTCCATTGGTGTCAATTGTAGGACCAAGCAATGTGAAGTCTCTGACAACTTCAATCTTTTCTCCATTTATCATGATGCTTCTTATAGGTCCAGTTGTGAGGATTTTTGTTTTCTTTATATTGCAATGTAATCCATACTGCAAACTATATTCTTGAATCTTCATCAGTAAATGCCTCAAGTCATCCTCACTTTCAGCCAGTTGTGTCATCAGCATATCTCAGGTTGTTAATAATTCTTCCTCCAATCCTAATTCCACATTCTTCTTCATATAGTCCAGCTTCTTGGAGTATCTGTTCAGTATACATATTGAACAAGTATGGTGAAAGGATACAACCCTGATGCACTCCCTTCTTGATTTTAAACCATGCAGTGTCCCCTTGTTCTGTTTGAATGACAGCCTCCTGGTCTATGTACAGGTTCCTCATGAGTACAATCAAATGATCTGGAATTCCCATTCTTCTCAATGTTACCCATAATTTGCTATGATCCACACAAGCAAATGCTTTTGCATAGTCAATAAAACACAAGTAAACATCTGTCTAGTATTCTCTGCTTTGAGCCAAGATTCATCTGACATCAGTAATAATATCCCTTGTTCCACATCCTCTCCTGAAAACAGCTTGCATTTCTGGAAGTTCTCTGTCAATATACTGCTGCAACCATTTTTGAATAATCTTCAGCAAGATTCTACTTGCATGCAATATTAATGATATTGTTTGATAATTTTAACATTGTGTGGGATCACCTTTCTTTGAAATGGGTACAAATTTGGATCTCTTCCAGTCAGTTGACTGGGTAGCTTCCTTCCAAATCTCTTGGCATAGCCGAGTGAGTGCCTCCAGTGGGCCATCCGTTTGTTGAAACATCTCAGTGGGTATTCCGTCAATTCCTGGAGCCTTGTTCTTCACTAATTCCTTCAGTGCAACTTCGACTTCTTTCAGGACAGGTTTGTTCATTCGACTGCAGAGATTAGTGCATCCATCAAAGACTTGAAGTGGGGGTGGTGATACCCACCACATCCCCTCTTAACTCACCTAATTATATAGTCATCCTCCATTTTTGCATAGCACAGATTTTTGCATAATGACCTGATCTTTGGAACCTAACCATGTGAATAAGTGAGGAGT
The DNA here is from genome assembly GCF_000298275.1 of Orycteropus afer afer. Taxonomy (NCBI): domain Eukaryota; kingdom Metazoa; phylum Chordata; class Mammalia; order Tubulidentata; family Orycteropodidae; genus Orycteropus; species Orycteropus afer. The sequence continues at coordinate 1,756,534 of NW_006921768.1, forward strand.
GGGTGTATGACTAAATTTCTCACCTTTTCTGTCTAAAAATCCATCTCACTATTCCTTTTTATTTTTAATTCAAAAGGTGCCACTTGAAAGAGACCTATTCTCTATGTATCTGACTGTCTGTCTGTCTATCTACCTGTCTATCTACCTATCTATCTATCTGTCTGTCTATCTAATTTTAATGTACCTTGTTTATCTGTAATAAGACAAGTAAGGTATTGAAGGAATTCAGTTCAATAATTACTAATTCCTCTCTCCCTCTGAAACATTACTAGAAAGAAAATGTGAAAACACTGGATAATCTGGAGATTTTATAAACAACACATATGAAATATTTTAGCAACTTAGTAGCTTAATGTGCAGTTAAGTGTTTGAATAAGCTAACATATTGGCATAACTATACTGTTTAAAAGCAAAATTTGGTCTATTTCACTCATTGATGTCACTGTACAGTTTCCATTAAATAAATTCATCTGGGGTTAATGGAAGTTTCATGTAAGTAATCAAGACCAGGATTGTCCTTTCCAGCTAGTTCACTGATCCATTTTAACATTGAAACAGCAATCAAATTTCCTAGAAAAACAAGGTCCAAGAAAATGGACTGGCTGAGTGAAATATTGTAGAGGGCGTGTGTAATTTTTGTCTGTGCATTCTGATAACAGCACTGAGTCCCCCCTCCCCGAAATACCCATCCTCCATTTTCAGTCCATGTGGATTGAGTGGAGCTGTAGAGACATGTAACTTAGACAAGGTTCACATAAAGCAGTTCAAGGCTAAGGATATGAACCAATTGACCCAAATGGAGGACTCTCATCCTCCATAGCAGGACTTTTGTTGCCCTTATTAAAAATAAAAAAAGTCTCTGAATGGAAATGATAAAAGGCAGCCATTGCTAGCAGCCATCTTGTGCCATCATAAAGGAGTTCACTACCAGGGAATATTGGGTTGGCCTGGAATGAAAACATGATCCCAGAGAGAGAGAGAGTGAGTTGATGGCATTGTTTAGTCCTTGGATCCAGCTGTACTTCAAGTTTACCCTAGCATTTTTCAGTTACATACCCCAATATTTTTTCTGCTTACTTTCAGCCAGTTTGAGTTGAATTTTCTGTCACATACAAGTGAAAGAGTCCTCATGGTATGGTGGTTAAGATATTTGGCTTCTAACCAAAAGGTCAGTGGTTTGAGCCCACCAGCCGCTCCATGGAAGAAAGATGAAGCAGTCTGCTACTGTAAAGATTTACAACTTTGGAAACCCAGAGAGGTCACTGTAAGTCAGAATCAACTCCGTGGCAGTGAGTTCTGTTTTTTTTTTTTTTTTTTGGTTTAATATAATAGCTATTACCTTATAAAAACATCAATTTTCATTATGGCCTTAAGTGTTTGAGTCTGAGATATAGTAAATGTAGCAAATACATTTTCCATGTACTTAAGGCTATTCTCCACACAGCCCAAAAGGCCAATTGGAAAGTGATATATTTAATGGCTTTACTAGGATGACATACTTCAATTTAATAAAGTAGTGTTTTGGAATCACAGTAGCAATTCATAACCTTTTGTTTTTTATTACTATAATTAAGATAGACCCACTTAGATTAATAAATTTAACATGATAAAAAATTAAATAACAATGACATTAAATAATTGTGAATTAAAAACTTTTAAAATTGGAAATTATAGAGAGAGATACTGTTGTACTAGGAAATGGAGGTAATTTAATTTTAGTGTTGTCATTAAACAATAAATTTAAGTATAAGCTTCATAGCAACCAAGAGCAAAAGAAAATCAGAAGGGATATTAAAATTTCTATTGTCTGATAAAAGGAAGCTTGCCAGTTATTCAAAAGACAAGATTCTTATCAAACCTTAAAAAAAAAGGGGGGGGGGGGTTTCCTCTGAACCAAAAAGCCAGGGATTTTTCATTTATTTAGGAGTCCAGGCTTTTGTTAAAGAAGTCTCTTTTTGTTTGCTTTTTTTCCCTCTCCATTTATCATGTGACTTGGTAGAGCCTTTAACGAAATGCTGTGATAACATTTTCATGGCTTTCCTAATGCTGATGATTATGGAAGAAGAGATACAAACCAGCTGGTTTAACCTTCAGCCTGGCCAAAGCTGAAGTGAAGCGTCTTATCTGACAATTGAAACAATGTGCTTCAGCTCTGACCCCCGGGAAAGGTCAGGGAGGTAATGTGCAAATTTGGGATGCTTCTGCCAGTCTTTTAAAAAGACTTCTGGGTGGTAAACGCTGGCCAAAATGACTTCTTCAGGTCCTCTGGAAACTCAAACCCAGTGTTTTTGCACTGAGTCTAGGCAAAAAGTGGTTGAATTTGACCTTGTTACTTCAAAGCGTCTATTGCACTCTTAAAGATAAAGGAAAACAGCACTGCCTGAAAACAAATGTAATTCTGGCTCAGAGCAATTATTTGAGGGTACTTAAATAATCAAAAGCTATTAATGTTATCACAAAGTTGGACCACTTGTCTTGAGAATCTTGAATCTATCATTCAGTTTCCTTAGCAGGCATTATAGTTTGACTCCATTTCTTCTTCTTTCTTCAGTGATGAGTCTCCTGTTTTTAAATTAAGTGATTTATCAAACAGTGTGTGGGACTGAATTAGTCCCTTTCTCATTCTTCCAGAAATCTGTATCCTTGGTGAACTCCCAATTTAATCAATTTTTCTATAAGCATTTAAAGACCTTTCCTACTTAATCCCTCATTCTTAATTTATATACACCCTCAAGACCTGAATCAGTTGAGTTATTAGTCATCTTATCAAAAAACTCTCCTGATGTTAAGTATCTCAATTGAAAGGACATCCTCAAAAACATGCAGGAAACAAAGACAAAATAAAAAAAAATGATTTACATAATGTACAATTAACGTTTTCTTAAAATAAATATAAACTTTTGCTTAGAAATTCCAATGTTTTATGTTGGATGGAACAGATGGTTAAGTACCATACTACTCATGGAAAGGTTAGCGGTTCAAACCCACATAGAGATGCCTTGGAAGTAAGGCCTGGTGATCTATTTCCAGAAAGGTCTCAGTTTTGAAAACCCAATGGAGTAGTTCTACTCTCCCTGAGTTAGAATTGATTCGATGACAACTAACAACAATTACAAATGTTGCTCTCTGCTGCATTGTTGTTAGATGCTGTTGGGTCAGCTCTGACTCATAGCAACCCCTATGCACAACAAAACAAAACACTGTCTGGTCCTGCCCCAGCCTCACAATCCTTCCTATGATTGAGTCCGTGGTCGCAGCCACTGTGTCCATCCATCTCATTGAGGGTCTTGCCTTTTATCTCTGACCTTCTACTTTACCAAGCATAATATCCTTCTCCAGGGAATGGTCCCTGACAACATGCCAAAGCAGGTGAGATAAAGTTTGGCCATTCTCACTTCCAAGGAGCATTCTGCTATACTTCTTCCAGGACAAAATTGTTCATTCTTCTGGCAGTCCATGGTATTTTCAGTATGCTTCAGCAACACCACAACTCAAAGACATTGATTCTTCTTCAGTCTTCCTTATTCATAGTACAGTTTCCACATGAATATGACGCTATAGAAAATACCATGGCGGGTAAGATGGCAGACTAGGCAGAAAGACTGCACAGACCCTCTTCAACGAAGAAAAGGGGAACCAATTAACACAGACACAGAAGATAATCCTGGACCACTGAGCCTTAAAGGGAAGGATGTAGAAGTGGACTAAACCCCAACTAGCAGAAGAATTTGCATGAAAATACCAAAAAAGGAGACATACGTAGCTGCGGTCTGGCAGCGATCCCGAGGGATCCTGACGGCACGGCACAGACAGCTTGGAGAGTGCCGAGTCTGGTAGGACCTAAGAATTAAACTAAAAATCAGTCCTGCTAGCCAGTGACTGCATTGAGGACTGCTCTAGTGGCTGGTGAATAAAAGGAGAGCAGTGGAGGGTGGGCTGAGCTGTGGACTTTTGCCTGTCTGGAGGGCACAGCCATTTTGAATCAAGACACTTGATCATTTTAGATATTTAAATAGACAGCACTCTCTCAGATTCCAGGGGCTTAAGAACAGATTCCACTTGCCAATAACCTCAAGGACACTCTGGACCTGGATGACTGAAAAGGTACGACATTCCCCTAGTTACTCTTATATTGCACACCCATTTGGTGAACAGAGTTGTGGCCATCCTCCACTCCCACCCACCTCCTGAGTTCACAGGAACTCCATCCCAGTCTGTGTGCTCTGACGGAGCCTGGGTGCCTTGCCCTGCCCTCCCTTGATTTTTTTTTTCTTTTTCATTTTTTTCTTTCTTTTTTCTGGTTATTAGTTTGATTGTTTTTGTCTATTTTAAAACTATTATTATTATTAATCCTTTTGTCCTTTTTACTATTATTCTTTATTTTTCCCCTCTCAGGTCCTGGTTTTCAGCTTTTTTTCTTTTCCCTTTTCCTGGTTGCAAAATTTTTTTTTTTCTTTCTTCTCATGGTTAACCCCATTCCTTGCTTTTGCTATTACATTTTTCCCATTTTTTAATTCATTAGTCTCCTTTTCTACCTTTTTTCTCTTAGTATCCCCAGATATTGCAGGTTTTCTTGTTTTTTTCTTCTTCTTTTTTCCTTTTTTCTTTTTTTGGTTACTGTTCCTGTGTGAATTACATGATGTATTTTTTGTCCAGGTGCTTTTAGTTTTTTGATGGTTATTCAGTTGTCATTTTTGTCTAACTGAGTGGGAGACAGCAACAGTCCCCATAAGACACAACTATACCCACACCTCCTGCAACTTCATTTACTGAGCAAGAGCCAGCCAACAACACCTTCTTCTCCACCAATGGGCCAATGATAAAAAAACACCAAGAAGAGCCTGAATCACCCTTGGCTGCTCTTCACAAACAGTTAACAAAGACCTGAATACAATGCCACGATGCCTCAGAGACAACAGACCATCACACTCCACACAAAGAAGCAAGATAAAGCAGTAGAAACAAGGGAGCAGGATACAGATGCAGAACACATCCTTGAGGAAGAAGCAGTTTTGGAATTCTCTGATAAGGAATTCAAAAGAATTATATTTAGGTATCTTCAAAGGATTGAGAAACAGACCAAAGAAAACACAGAAAAAACCTTAGAAGAATTTTGGAAGAAAATACAAGAGCAAAATGACAAAATAAATGAAAAACTAGAAATGATTCTAAATCTACAGATAGAAATCCAGAAGATTAATACTAAATTGTCAGAAATAGATAAAACATTGGAAGGGCAAAGGAGGAGAATTGATTACATGAAAGACAGAATTAATGAGATTGAAGACAAATACCTGAATACTTCTTTGGAAAGGGATCAATCAGAAAAAAAAAACTATACAAAATGAAGAAAGCCTAAGGTTCATGTGGGATACCATCAGAAAGAATAACCTACATGTCATTGGAATTCCAGAACAGAAAGAGAAAAATAAAACCATTGAGGAAATTGTCCAAGATCTGTTGGAGGAGAACTTCCCTGATATGATGAAAGATGAGAATATATCCATTCAGGAAGTCCAATGAACCCCAGACAAGATAGACCCCAAAAGAAAATCACCAAGACATATCATCATCAAACTCATCAAAACCAAAGACAAAGACAGAATCCTGAAAGCAGCACAGGAAAAACAAAAAGTTACTTACAAAGGACAGCCAGTAAGAATGTTGTTGTTGTTGTTGTTATGTGCCGTCGAGTCAGCCCTGAC
>NW_006921768.1:1768564-1802091 GCF_000298275.1 Orycteropus afer afer
AGTCCTAGCAACTGGTACACCATCTGATCTGCAGCCAGTCAACTATGAGACCAGAAGAACTAGATGGTGCCCCGCTACCCCTGTCATGCACTTGGAAGGCGATCTATGTAGGAGATCCTTGGTAGAGAGGGAGAACAATGTAGAACAAAACTCAAAAATCATTTGGAGAGAAAAAAAAAAAAGGTGTGTTGGGGGGACCAGTTTTGCTGGTCCAACAGAGCCTAGTGGAACCACTGAGACTATGGCCCCTAGCTGCCCTTCAGGTCTAGAATTGAACCCACACTTGTGGCTTCCAGTCAAACAAGACAAGCGTATGAGTCGAACATTTACCTGAGGTAGATACACTCGTTGGAGAGAACAATCATGGGAGAAAGAAGGGCTGCTTATGCACAGGGAGACAGCTCAGGGGGCAGGAGTGCATGGAGGGTGGACACGGAAAGGGTAACTATCGGGAGGAAGTGGGAGGGGAGCTGTTACATTGTGGTAAATTGTGGTCAACATCATGAGATAAAGTGTATGAGAACTGCTGTATGGAAAGTGAATTTGCTCTGTAAATTTTCACCCAAATCACAATGAAAAAATTAAAAAAAAAAAAAGAGAGAAAATACCATGGGTTGGGTCAGGAGCAATTTAGTCTTCAAAATGACGTCTTTGTTCTTTAACACTTCAAAGAGATCTTTTGCAGCAAATTTGGCCAGTGCAATACAGTGTCTGATTTATTGACTGCTGCTTCCATGGGTGCTGACCGTGGATCCAAGTAAAATGAAATCCCTAACAAATTCTATCTTTACTCCATTTATCAAGATGTTGCTTACTGGTCCAGTTGTGAGGATTTTGTCTTCTTCATGTTGTACTATAATCCTTACTGAAGGTTGTAGTGTTTGATCTTCATTAGTAAGTGCTTCAATCATCTTCACTTTCAGCAAGCAATGTGGGGTCATCTGCATATTCCAGGTTTTTATCGAGCCTTCTTCCAATCCTGAAGCCACGTTTTTCTTCATACAGTGCAGTTTCTCAGATTGCTTGTTCAGCATACAGATTGAATAAGTACCATGAAATGACACAACCCTGATGCATACCCTTCCTAATTTTAAACCATGCAGTATCCCCTTGTTCTGTTCAAATGACATCCTCTTGGTCTATGTACAGTTCCTCAGGAGCAGAATTAAGTGTTTTGAAATTCCCATTCTTTACAATGTTTTCAATAATTTGTTATGATCCACATAGTTTGATGCATTTGCAAAGTCAATAAAGCACAGGTAAACATCTTTTTGATATTTTTGCTTTGAGCCAGGAAACATCTGACATCAGCATTGATATCCCTCATTCCACATCTTCTTCTGAAGCCAGCTTATATTTCTGGAAGTTCTGTCAGTATAGAGTCAGTGTACAGTATACAAATATGTCAGTATACTGCAACCATTTTAGATTTATCTTCAGCAAAATTTTACATGCATGGTATATTAATGATAATGTTCAATCACTTCCACTTTCTGATGGATCACGTTTCTTTGAAATGGGCTCAAATATTGATCTCTTCCAGTCAGTTAGCCACATAGCCATCTTCCAAATTTCTTGGACTAAACAAGTAAGCCCCTCCAGCACTCCATCTGTTTGTTGAAACATCTCAATGGGTATTCAGTTAATTCCTGGAGCCTTGTTTTTCACCAGTTCCTTCAGTGCAGCTTCAAATTCTTCCTTCATTACCATTGGTCCTTGATCATAAACTATCTCCTGAAAGAGTTGAACATTGACCAATTCTTTTTGGTACAGTTACTGACCCTGGGTATTCCTTCCATCTTCTTTTGATGCCACCTGCATTGTTCAATAGTTTGTCCATAGAATCCTTCAGTATTGCAACTTGAAGCTTGATTTTTTTTCTTCAGTTCTTTCAGTTTGAGAAATGCTGAGTGTGTTATTCCCTTTTGGCTTTTTAAATCCAGATCTTTGCACATTTCATTATAATACTTCACTTTGTCTTCTCAAGCCACCCTTTGAAATCATCTGTTAGGTTCTTTTATTTCATCGTTTCTTCTATTTACTTTAGCTACTCTCTATTCAAGAGTAAGTTTCAGTGCATCATCTGGCATCCAGTTTGGTCTTTTCTTCCTTTCCTGTATTTTTAATGACTGTTTGCTTTCTTCAGGTATGATGTTCTTGATGTCATCCCACAAATCATCTGGTCTTCATTGGTGTTCAATGTATTGAATCTCATCTTGGTCTCTAAATTCAGGTGAGAGATAACCAAGGTCATATTTTGGCTCTCATGGACTTGTTCTCATTTTCTTTAGCTTCAACTTGAATTTGCATATGAGCAATTGATGGTTTGTTCCACAGTCAGTTCCTGGCCTTATTTTGACCAACGATATGGAGCTTCTCCATTGCCTCTTTCCACAGATGTAGTCAATTTGATTCCTGTGTATTCCATCTGGTGAGGTTCATTTATGTTGCTGGAAAAAAGTATTTGAAATGAATAAGTCATTGGCCTTGCAAAATTCTATCATGATATTTCTGGTGTCATTTCTATCATCACAGCCATATTTTCCAACTGCTGATGATTCTTCTTTGTTTCCAACATTCTTATGCCAATCACCAGTACTAATTAGCAGATCTTGATTGCATGGTTGGTCAATTTCAGACTGCAGAAGTTGGTAAAAATTTTCAATTTTTTCATCTTTGGCTTTAGTGGTTGGTGTATAAATTTGAATAAAAATAGTGTTATCTTGTCTTCCTGTAGGCATTTGGATATCCTATTACTGACAGCATTGTACTTCAGCATAGATCTTGAAATGTTATTTTTGATAACGAATGTGATGCCATCCCTCTTCAATTTGTCAGTCCTGCCATAGTAGACCATATGATTGTCTGATTCAAAATGGCCAATACTAGCCCATTTCAGCTCACTGATGTCTAGGAAATAGATCTTTACACATTCCATTTCATTTCTGACAACTTCCAATTTTCATATATTCATACTTGGTACATTGCACATTCCAATTATTAATGAATGTTTGCAGCTGTTACTTCCCATTTTTAGTTGTACCCATCATCAAATGAAGGTCCTGAAAGCTTTACTCCATCCAAGTCACTAAAGTCAACTTTATTTGGGAAGCAGCTCTTCCCTAGTCGTATTTTGAGTGTCCTCCAACCTGAGTAGCTCATCTTCTAGCACTATAGTAGACAGTGTATCACTGCTATGCATAAAGTTTTCCATTAATATATCAGACAGTGTTTCATTGCTATTCATAAGGTTTTCAGTGGCAAATATTTCAGAAGTGCATGGTCCTAATCTGTCTTAGTCTGGAAGCTCTGCTGAAACCTGTCCACCATGGGTAACCCTGCTTGTATTTGATATAATGGTGGCATAGCCTCCAGCCTCACAGCAACATGCAAGCCACCACAGTAAACAAACTTACTGATGAATGGTAGTTACCTTTTTAATCTAAACATTAAGTGTCATAATAGTACATGTACTTCTCACTTATCCAATATTTCACATTTAAGACAATAGTAAAAAACCTGCTGACTATTTTGCACATTAACAATGTACATCTGATAGTAATTAACACTGAGGTGTAAGGCAAGAGTAACATTGGTTTTGATTGTTTAGATTATGTGTCAACTTCTCTGGGCCATGATTCTCAGTGGTATGGCAGTTAAGTAATTACAAAATTTTGCAGTTACATATTCATGTACTGATTTTCCATTTTGTGATCTGATGTAGTCATCTTCCATTTTCACATAATATCAATTTTTGCAAAATAGCCTGGTCTTTCATAACTAATCTTGTCAATAAATAAGGACTGAGTGTATTACATTGCAATGAAAGCATTGTCCCCAAAAGCACAAAACTCTACAGCACGGGAGAGTTTGTGGTACAGCTGTATTGTATATTCATATATTCTACTTATCAATGTTTTTTTTAAAAATAAATAAAATATATAAATATATGATAGTATGTACAACACATACTTATTATCTCATTTTACAAATAAGAAAACTGAGCCCAAGAAGATTAGATAAATTGGCAGTGTTTGAGCAAATGATCAGTGGCTAGGTATTAGGAGTACAGAAATGAGTGCGATGTTGATACAAGGAGCTCATTAGACTAGGAAGAAAGACAAATAAGTAAATAATCACTATATAATGGTGAAGGCACTTAACACAAGGTAAGGAAAAGTTGAGCAAAGAAAAGAGAGTATCTTAGGGACATGTTTTGTTTCTCCCACTAAATTATTGAAGACAGCATTTTCCTGCCACAGTGTCTTGCAACTAATGAGAATTCAATATATATTTGTCCAATAACTTAAATAATATTTCCAGCCTGACTTTCTAGTAATACTAAATCTAAGCAGTATCTAAGGTGTTCTATTTTGAATATAACAAACCATTCATAGTCCTGAATATTATAGATCCAAATGTTTTAGAATATGTTGGTTCAGTTACTCCAAAGGTCTCCTTATGCCAGTTGGATAAGCATTATGGTTTCCCACATCATCTCTTTCAAAGTCATCCATTGGAAAGCCCAAGTCTGGTCCTCAAGGAGCTGCTAGGTCTGTTCAGAGGAGAATTGTCACCCTCTGCCACCATCCTCAAAGAGCTCTAGTGGCATAGTGGTTAAAACATTTGGCTGTGAAACAAAAGGTCAGTGGTTCAGCCTACAAGCCTCTCTGCAGGAGAAAGATATGGCAGTCTGCTTCTTTGAAGATATACAGCCTTAGAAACCTTACAGGGCAGTTTTATTCTGCCCTAAAGTGTTACTATGACTCAGAATCCACTCAATGGCAGTGGATTGGGTTTGGTTTTGGTCACATCCTTTTCAAACTTTCCTGCCCAGAAAACATCCAGCTCAAGCCACTATATAGAAATCCTTTATTTGAAATAAACCTGTTTGAAACTGGAGAAGTACCAAAGTTAGCAAAATGCTGCTACAAGCATAAGAAAATAAGAATTCTTCTCTCATAATTATTAAATTGGGTCTTTAGTTATTTGATGATAATTGCATAAGTAGTTAAATGCAGAATCTGTATTGTTTACGCATATTTGTAAGGTAACTATACACCTCTACTGCCGAGTCTGTTACCTTTCGACCCAGCTTTCATTTCCCTGATCTTTCTTCCTAAAGAGGCTGCATTTTGTTTTTGTGCCTACCTGTCTTCCATGCAGTTCTGTTCCTCAGGAAGATGGTACCATGCCATGTCCCAGGTGGCCTGGTAAGGCTAAGGGTCATGGCATTCCTTGTGCCCATGACCCAACACACAATGAGATGTAATGGAAAGTTTGCTTGGAGTAATTTCAGAGAAATTTTTCTCCTGGCAAAGGACAAAAACAAACAAAAAACTATTGCTGTCAAGTTATTTCTGGCTCATAGTGATCCCATGTGTATTAGAGTAGAACCTCATTCCATAGGGTTTTCAAGGGTGTGATCTTTTGGAAGCAGATCACCAGGCCTATCTTCTGAGATGCCCCTGGGTGGATTTGAACTGCCAATCCTTCAGCTAGTAGCTCAGTGCTTAATTGTTTTGGACACCCAGGAAATCAAGAGCGGAGATATTTCCTCTTTTTCTCCCAGTGTTGTTAAGTTGAATGTGACTCCCTCTCACTTGAGCTAGTGAGAGAAAAAGATTTCTCCTCGTGGCTGAGGCTCTGAACTAATTGTCCCTGAATGCTGTTTACCTTAGGACTTTCTGTTATGGGAGATGAAGTCCTTGGGTGGTACAAACAGTTAATATGCTTGGCTGGCAACCAAAAGGTTGGAGGTTCAAGTCCACCCAGTGGCACCTCAGAAGAAAGGCCTATCTACTTAAGAAAAAGCAGCCATTAAGAACGCTATGGGGTTCTTATGAATCAGAATCAACTTGACAGCAACTGATTATTATGGGAGACAATGCATTTTCTTTGTGTCTAACTTTAAGTCTTTTTGAACTGACATTTCTGAAACCTACATCAGAAAACATCTGGGTTAAGCCTCTGAATTTAAATATAACCCAATCCCGGGTCCTGGCTTGGCTGTGGAGTTCTCTACTCCAGGGTACTAAACACAGGTTTAGTCTTATTCTTCTTTCCTGGGATTTTAGTCCCGAGTTCTTTTCAAAACTGTCTCTTCTTTATTCCACCAACTTTGATTGAGCACTTACTGCATTCCAAGTCCTATTCCAAGCCCTATGAATACCTTGATACAGTCACAGTCACCCTCTGGGAGAGATGTGGCCTTGCTTGTCATGTTGGAGATAGTTACAGTTAGCATGCACTTTGTGGTTTTGCAATGACCATCTATTGCTGCTATTTTCAGGACTGAAATTGTACTAGAGTCCACTTTGTTCTACCACTCCCTGCTCTGCTTTCTCTCCTCTTTCTGTTGCGCTACTTCTCTCCATCCACTCTGGAGTTCTGCCTTTATACAGGCATTTGTGTTTTACTCTCCTGATGCTTCCTTCCTTGAGCACAATGGCATAAAGTATTGATACAAAGTATCCCCTTTGTGTTGGGTGGGTGAACAGTTAAGTGCTTGACAACTGATAGAAAGATTGGTGGTTTGAATTTACCTAGAGGTTCCTCAAAAGAAAGGTGTAACAACCTGCTTCTGAAATGTCAGTCTTGAAAACCCTATAGAGCACAGTTTTATCCTGACATATGTGGTATTGCCATGATTTAAAATTGACTCCATGGCACTTGGTTTGGTTTTGAGTACCAGAACAACAACAAAAACAAAAACCCATTGCCATCGAGTCAATTTCGACTTACTACAGTGACACTTTGTTGTTGTTGTTGTTTGTTGTGATGTGACCTCGAGTCGGACCCGACTCATAGCGACCCCTTCTTGGGTGTCCAAGGCGATATCACTACAGAAGTAGATTGCCCCATCTTCCTTCCGAGGAGTGGCTGGTGGGTTTAAACCACCAGCCTTCTGGTTAGCGGTCAAGTGCCTTGGGCACTATGCTACCAGAGCTCCTAGTGACACTTTAGGACAGGGCAAAACTGCCTTATAGGGTTTCCAAAGCTATAAATCGTATATGGGAGCATATTACCACATCTTTCTCCTTTTGGTTATCAGACAATGCCAGAAAAAACAGATACACAGAGATTTTCTAAGAAACCAGTACCAAGTTTGTACATAGTTCTGCAACAGACGCTTAAGAAAGAATGCCATGAGAGTATAGTGTAGAGATTGAGCATCCAGCCTCTAGATCCTGATTATTTAGAATCAAATTCTAGCTCTTAGTAGCTGTGTGATCTTGACTTGAGCTCTGTTGTCTCAAATCCTCGTAAATGTAGAAGAAGGTAACTAGTGCTAGGCATAGGGTGTGATGAGGGAAGTGTGTCCATACATATCAAGTGTTTAGAACAGTGCCTAGCCCTTAATAAGTGCCAATGCTCATAGGGCTATCATGAGTGTGAACCTACTGATTCCACTTTTGCACCAGCCGGTCTTGTACAGCACTCTTCAGGGCACCAGAATACTGAGCACCTGCAGAAGAACATGCATGGAAAGCAAGGAGAAAAGTGAGATTGGCACAGCTCTTGGGTGAGTGCCTCAGCTACAAGATTTGTCTTAGGATTAACTGTTTTTACAACAAAATAGCCAGGCCTTGTTCCAGCATCTTCCTTTCTCCAGCAATTCTGATTACTGTTTAGTACAACACTAGCTTATCTGATCAGAAAGAAGGTTGGGTAATCTACTTCCATAGTGATACTACCTTGGAAACCCAAGGTGGGGTCACTACGAGTCAGGTCCAACTCAACGACACCTAACAACAATCACAACAGCTTACCTGAAGCCCACTGCATGTCTCTAATCTGCCTGCAACTCCCAAGCCTGCTACAGTATTCTAGGAAGTATACAGGAATATAGAACACAGGGCTGTTAAGCTTCAAACCACACCATGAGTGCAAGTAAAATTGTTGTTGTGTTGCTGTTAGGTGCCACCAAGTCAACTCCAACTCATAGTGACCCTATGTACAGCAGAAAAAGCACTGCCAGGCCCTGCACCATCCTCACAATTCTCACTTGTACCTATTATTGCAGCCACTGTGTCTATTCATGTTGTTGAGGGTCTTCCCCTTTTTCACTGACCCTCTACTTTACCAAGCATGATATCCTTCTCCAGGAACTGGTCCCTTCTAAGAATGTGACCAAGGTAGGTAAACTGAAATGCAGTCATTATCACTCACAAGGTGCATTCTGGCTGCACTTCCAAGTAAGCTTAAGTAACAAAAACATACATGTCAACAATGTCATAGACTAATCTCTGGTGGATACTTCACAGAAATGATTCATTTCATAGTATTTAAACTGTCTGATTAAGTTCTATATGCTTATCATTACAAACTTTCCACAAGAAAAATGAATGAACTGAATTAACTAAAGTCCTGTCCCTCCCAATTCGCCCCTAAACTACACACCCTATTCATGCAACATATAATTACACGTCCTAAAGGTTAGCCTTCCTCTTGCATCTCAATCTAATGCTTCTTTCCTGCCTTCCTTCTTGCTAACCAAAAAGTTGATGGTTGGAACCTACCAGCCACTCTGCAGGATAAAAATGTGGCAGTTTGCTTCTGAAAAGATTTATAGCTTTCGAAACCGTTTGGGATAGTCCTCCTCTGTCCAATAGGGTTACTGTGTGTTGGAATTGATTCCAGAGCAGTGGGTTGGTTTTTTGGGGGTTTTGGTTTCCTTCCTTCTTTTCACCTTCCTTCCATGCTTCTTTGCTTTCTTTCCTTCCATTTTTTTTTTTTTCTTTCCTGAACACTTCTAGAAAGGATGTAAATTCATTCTTTTTTGACAAGTCTTAGATAAGATGTGGGGAAAAGCACTCACATAAATTGCTACCAAAAAGCACTCACATATATTGCTATCAAAGATAAATTGTTGTAATATTTACAAAAGCCAGCTATTGAAATCACAAATACACATACCTTTTAACCTAACACGTTGACTTCCAGGAATCATCCTCCAGATACACTCATAGGATCCAAGTGGAAAGTGTAGAGTTATTTATTGCAGCATCATTCATAATAGCCAAAGATTAGAAACAATATAAAAGTGTGTATCTATCAATACATTACAGTCCACCAATCCATTGAAATTACTGTGGTCCAGACCAGAATGAGAGAGTTCTTCATTTATTAATACAGAATTTTGTCCAAGGTACACACATGCACTTGTACATATTACCAGCTGAAATATCTTTGGAATGTACAAAAAGCTCTTTGGTGCAGGGAATTACCTAGTTTGGGAACTGGATAAAAGGAAGTTTTCACTATTAGTCTGAATTAGTTCAAATTAAATTTGACTGCATTTAACTCACACACAAAAAATAAAATAAAATAAAAATAAGGGCTTAAACAAGAGAGAGAGTAGGATTTCTCGCATGAAAGAAACCTAGAGGTAGGCAGTTCAGGGCTGAAGAGACAGTGCCGTAAACATGTTGTTGTTATTTGCTGTCGAATTGGCCCCCGACTCATAGCGACCCCTCCTTGGGTTTCCGAGGCAGTATGTCTGTGGAAGTAGATTGCCCGACTTCCTTCCAAGGAGTGGCTGGTGGGTTTGAACCTCCAGGCTTCTGGTTAGCAGTCAAGTGCTTTAAGCACTATACTACCAGAGCTCCTAGGCTCTTTCAAGCTTTCAACTCCTCCCACTTAGGGTGAGACTTGTGTCCTCATGGTTTAGGATGACTATTGGAGCCCAGCATAGGATCCACTTGCAGATGGAAGAGGAAAGGAAAATATCTTCCTTTTCCAGGAAGCTTCCCAGAATTCCTACTCAAAATCCCACTTACATATCACTGAATCAACCTTAAGCATGTGGGCACACCTTTTTTCAGGAGTTCTGAGGAATGTAGTTTTCTGGCTATTAGTAAGGAAGAAAAGAAGAATGTATATTGGGACTAACAGTCCTTTCATGCCTTGTAATATCGAACTATTTAAAGAAATTAAAACTTGAAAAATTAAATAGAAATTAAAATATTAAAAGACTGCTTTTTTTGAGGCATATCTCTGAGTTTGATTCACAGTTTGTCTGCAGAGGAAGGATTTGCCCTTTTTTGGGTCTCTGCCTGTCCTAGAAGGACCCAGGACTCCTCCAGGGTCTCCCAATCTCTCTTCAAGCCAGTGCTCCTTGGTGGCTACCTCAGTGGGCTGGGGTTTATATCAGACAATTGCAAGTTTCCAGGAAGACATATCTTCACATAATCTTCCAAAGATCATTTGTAGAATCAAGTGTACCTATAATAAGGGAGATTAGAAGATGGAGTCTTATGAGTAGCCCACACATTTGTTCCCTGTAGCATCTTAGTGCCTGGAAAACTAGGTGCAAGAGTTTGAAGAAGGGATTCTGGTGCTCTGAACAGCTCATTAAGTCAGAGAACACCAAACTCAGAGGACTAGGATCAGAAAAGAAGGAGAGGCAGTGTAATCAGCTGAAAAGAATTTTAAAAAAAAGGTGAACCTGTGTCGTGGAGCACTGACTGACTGGCAAGACAGGGCACTGGAGGGTTCCCTAAGGCAGTGGAGAGAATGCACTGGAGGACCTGCAGCCACTCCACAGATCTACCTTCAGTACCCACTTTTATCAGTAAACTTGGGACCACTGGGAGGAAGCAGAAACCCCTCTGGCATTGGGTGCCACTGAATTAGGAGCAGAGAGGGAAACATGCTGCAAGTGGGCGGGCCCTGGGACAAACTCATGGCACAGATCAGGGCAGCTATTTCAGGTCAGCTTTTTGGCATTGAGTACGGGTTTTTGCTGCTGTCTGAACCTGGTGCAAAGTGGTGGCTCCCTAACCATTGGGGTCTTTGCCAAACTTGAGCTGTGGGCCTCTGAGTAACAGTATAACATTACTCATTAGTAGCCAACTCAAAGCCCTGCAAAGGGCCTCTGGTGCCTTGGAGCTTTTTTCTTTCCTCTTTTCTTCCTCCTTTCTCCACCTCTTCCCTGCCTCATCCAGTAGAAAAACCAAATTAAGCCACCATAACACCTGCTGATTCCAAACCTAAACCCCCTTCATGATGAACAGAGACCTGCACATTCCACACAGTGATTTCATCATCACAAAGGAAACAGCAGAGCAACCCAGCACACCTAAATTAACACCCAAAAATGTAAAATACACCAGATCCACCTTTGCAAAAATATTAAATCATAAAATCAAGACAAAACAAATCAACATATAACTAACAGTTAAAGTCAACTTCAAAATGTCTAGGAAACAACAGGTAACCTCAAACAAACAAAAACCAGGATAAGACAATAGAGATAAAATCCCAAACAAAAGTCTCATTAAACATGGAGGAAGAGGAGGCAATAGAATTATCCAAGAAAGAATTTAGAAGGTATGTTTATAGAATACTACAAGAGTTTTAGGAAACCCCAAACAGAATCAAGGAGAACACAAACAGTACTCTGGAAGAACTCAGGAAAACCATTCAAGATCAAAATAACAAGATTAATACACAATCAGAACTCATACAAAAGCAGCAGTTAGAAATCCAGAAGATGAATACCAAAATTACAGAATTACAAAACACAGTGGAAGCACAAAAGAATGGGCTAGAACTGGCTGAAGAACACATTTCCCAAATAGAAGATGAATAACTTGACACCAGCCTGTATGAAGAAAAATCAGAACAAATATTGAAGAGAAATGAAGAGAACCTAAGAGTTATATGGGACAACATGTAAAGAAAAAACATATACCTAATTGGAATTCCAGAACAAGAAGAGGGGAAAAAAAAAAAAAAAACACTGAGAAAATTGTGGAAGACTTACTATCAGGAAACTTGCCCCATATCATGAAGGAAGAAAAGATGTTTGTCCAAAAAGCTCAAAAAACCACATACAGGACAGATCCCAAGAGAAAAACACCAAGGCATATCATAATCAAACTTCCAAAACCAAAGACAAAGAAAGAATATTGTGAGTTGCAGGGTAAGGAGGGGAGGAGACTGGGTTAGAGTTGGACATGGCGAATGGGGAATGAAACTTAATGTACACGTGACTTTGAATGTAAAACAAGCTCTTAAAATTAAAAAAGAAAAAAAGAATATTGTGAGCTGCCTGGGACAAAGAAATATTACTATAATAATCAAACAGTCAGGCTGAGTTCTGATTACTCAGCAGAAACCATGCAAGCAAGAAGACAATGGGATGACATATAAAACACAGAAGAAAAAAACTTCCAACTAAGAATCCTATATCTAGCCAAACTGTTCATCAAATATGAGGGTGAAATCAAGACATTCTCAGACAAATAGAAATTAAGGGATTTGGTGAAAATCAGACCAACTCAACAAGAAATGCTTAAGGAAGTCTTTCCAATAGAGAACCCACAACAGAGAACAAAATCAGGACACATGACATCAACACTAAAACCAAAATTGTACACTAAAAAACAAGGAAGTCAATCTGCACATGACAACAGTGACTAACCAAATAGAGGGAATAAAAGATCTAGGTACAAAAGTTCCAAATGGAGAGGAAAGCAAGAAAATGTCCTCATAGAACATAGTGTTCCAAAAATATAGAGACAAGAATTCACTCCAAGGTAACCACAGAGAAAATTAACTATCCTCCTAAGCAAACCCAGAAGGAAGGAAAACATATGGGTTTAATAAGCACAAAACCAACAATAAAGAAGAAAAGAGAGGAAACACTTGAACTCAACACAGAAAAGTGTATGGACCAAGGAAAGCCCAAGAACACCACAAAATAAATAAATAAACCCACAATAGCATGACAGTAATCAATTCACACCTATCACTAATTACACTCAATGTGAATGGACTAAATGCACCAATCAAGAGAAAGAGAGTGGCAGACTGGATAAGAAAAGAAGACCCACTGATATGCTGCCTACAAGAGACCCACCTTAGACACAAAGATAAAAACAAATTAAGAGTTAAGAGGCAGAAAAAATATACCAAGCTAACAGTAACCAAAAAGGAGCAGGAGTAGCAATACTACTTTCTGATAAAATAGACTTTAAGGTGAAAAACAACATAAGAGACAAAGAAGGTCACTATATGATGCTGAAAGGGTCAGTTGACAAAGAAGACATTACGATAATAAATATTTATGCACCCAATGAAAGTGCTCCAAAATACATGAAGCAAATAGTAATTGAATTGAAAGGGAAAATAGACAACTCTACAATAGTAGTAGGAGACTTTAACACATGCCACTTTCAAGGATGGACAGATCAACTAGAAAAAAACTCAACAAAGATACAGAACCCGAAAACACAATCAACCAACTCAACCTCATAGACATATACAGAGTATTCCACCCAACAAAAGCACAATTCACATTCTTCTCCAATTCACATGGATCATTCTCCAGAATAGATCATATGTTAGGGCATAAAAACATTGAAATACTACAAAGCATCCTCTCAGACTACAATGCTATAAAATTAGAAATTAATAATAGGAAGATCAAGGAAAAAATATCAGCTGTGGAAGTTGAACAATATACTGCTCAAAAATTACTGGGTAATAGAAGAAATAAAAAATTCCTAGAATCAAAAAAGAATGAAGATACATCATACCAAAACCTATGGGACACAGAGAGTTTATAGTAATAAATGCAAACATTAAAAAAGAGGAAAGAAACAAAATCAACACTCTGACTCAACAACTTCAACAATTAGAAAAAGAACAACAAAAGAATTCTACAGTATCTAGAAGTAAGGGAATAATAAATATCAGAGCAGAAATAAATGAAACAGAAAAAAAAAAAAAAATAGAGAAAAACAACAAAACAAAAAGCTGTTTCTTTGAGAAGATTAATAAAATTGACAAACCATTGGCAAATCTAACAAAAGAAAAGAAAAAGAAGATGCAAATTACAAGAATAGTAAACAAAAAGGTGTCATCACAACAGAACCAACTGAAATTAAAAAGATACTAACAGAATATTATGAAAAACTATACCCCAACAGATTTAAGAACCTAGAAGAGATCGACAAGTTTCTGGAATCACAAGACCTACCTAAACTATCCTATTCAGAGGTAAAATACTTGAACAGACCTAAAACAAAGGAAGAAATTGAACAAGTCATAAAAATAAAAAACTTCCTACAAGAAAAAGCCCTGGCCCTGATGGCTTCAATTGAGAATATTACGAAATATTCAGGGAAGAGTTGACACATATACTACTCAAGCTATTCCAGAACATAGAAAAAGATGGAATACTCCCAAACTCATTTTATAAAGCAAGCATAACACCAATACCAAAACCAGGGAAAGATACCACTAAAAAGGAAAACTATAGACCAACATCTCTCATGAACATAGATGCAAAAATCTTCAACAAAATCCTAGCCAACAGAATCCAACAACATATCAAACAAAATAATACATCCTGACCAAGTGGGATTCATACCTGGTATGTAAGGATGGTTCAACATCAGAAAAACAATCAATGGAACCCACCACATAAACAAAACAAAACAAAAGAACCATATGATTGTATCAATTAATACAGAAAAGGCATTTGATAAAATACAACACCTGTTCCTGTTCCTCTCAGCAAAAAAGGGATAGAAGGAAAATTCTTCAACATAATAAAGGGCATATATGCAAAGCCAATGGCCAACATCATTACTAATGGAGACTCAAAGCATTCCCCTTACGAATGGGAACCAGACAGGAATGCCCTCTATTACCACTCCTATTTAACATTGTATTGGAAGTCCTGGCCAGGGCAATAAGACAAGAAAGAGAAATAAAAGGCATACAAATTGGCAGAGAGGAAGTAAAGCTATCTCTATTTGCAAATGATATGATGCTGTACATAGAAAACCTAAGAGATTCAGCACAAAAACTGCTGGAGCTAGTAGAGAGGTTCAGTAAAGTGGCAGGATACAAGGTCAACATACAAAAATCACTTGGACTTCTCCATACCAACAAAGAGACCTCTGATCAAGAAATAAGGGAAACGATACCATTTACAATAGCTACTAAAAAGATAAAATATCTAGGAATAAATCTTACCAGAGACACAAAAGACCTATACAAAGAAAAGTATAAAACACTACTACAGGAGACAACAAAGGCACTGCATAAATGGAAGAACCTGCCTTGTTCATGGATAGGTAGACTGAATATTGTGAAAATGTCAATACTACTTAAAGCAATCTACACATTTAATGCAATCTGAATCAACAATATTTTTTAAGGACATGGAAAAACAAAATTACTAACTACATATGGAAAAGAAAGAGACCTCAGATAAGCAGAGCACTTCTGAAGAAGAAGAAAATGGGAGGTCTCACACTCCTGGATCTCAAAACCTACTATATAGCTGCAGTAGTCAAAACAGTGTGGTATTGGTACAATGATAGACAGATAGACTAATGGAACAGAATTGAAAATCCAGTAATAGATCCATCCATCTATGGACAGCTGATCTTTGAAAAATGTCCAAAACCCATTAAATGGGGAAGAGATAGCCTCTTTAACAAATGGTGCTGGCAAAATTGGATATCCACTTGCAGAAAAATGAAACAAGACCCATACCTCAGCCCATACACAAAAACAAACTCAAGTTGGATCAAAGACTTAAATGTAAAACCCAAAACTATCAAATTCATCAAAGATAAAGTAGGGGCAAATCTAGGAGCCCTAATTTATGGCATAAATAGACTATCAGACATAACCCAGAATGCACAGGAGGTAGATGAAAAGCTAGATGATTGGGACCTTTTAAAAATTAAATTCTTATGCACATCGAAAGACTTCATCAGAAGGGTAAAAAGAGAACCTACACATTGGGAGAAAATATTTATCTATGATATATCTTACAAAGGACTTATCTCCAAAACCTATGGAAAACTTCAACACTTCAACACCAAAAAGACAAACAATCCAATTCAAAAATGAGCAGGAGACATGAACAGGCACTTCACTAAAGATGATATGCTGGCAGCCAATAAACACATGAGGAATTGCTCACAATTTTCAGTCATTAGAGAGATGCAAATCAAAACAATTATGAGATATTATCTCACCCCAGCAAAAATAGCAAAGTTCAACAGGACAGAAAATAACAAATGCTGGTGAGATTGCAGAGAGATTGGAACTCTTATACACTGCTCGTGAGATTATAAAATGATACAACCACTGTGGCAAATGGTATGACATTTCCTTAAATAACTGAAAATAGAAATACCATGTGGGCCAGCAATTCCATTGTTAGGAATATATCCCAAAGAGATGAGAAGCAGGGCATGAACAGACATATGCACACCTATGTTTATCACAGCACGATTCACTATAGCAAAGAGATGGAAACAACTTAAATGCCCATCAATAGATGAACGGACAACCAAATTATGATATATTCACACAATGGAATATTATGCTACATTAAAGAACAATGAAGGATATGCAAATCATCTCACAACATGGATGAGCCTGGAGGACATTACGCTGAGTGAAATAAGTCAATCTCAGAAGGACAAATATAGTATGAGCCCATTACTGTAAAAAGACAAGGAAGGGTTTGCTTAAGGAATGGAACTCACTTTGTAGGTCACTGGAGTGGGGAGGGAAGAGGAGGGAATAATTTTGGGCTAGTTGGGGGCCACATGCTGAGGCAGGTAAGGGGAAGGATGGTATAGAGAGAGTCTGTGACCATGATAACATTAGGGAAAGGAAGGACACCGAATTGTGCACATAAGATACAGACGACAGAGGCTAATACCAGTACATGCACAATACTGCATTACCATTAATACCAAACACCAGGTTATAGATAAACACATAAATATCTGAGAAGATCAGATGGGGTCAGTGAACAGGATTATACTCTAGACTAAAGATAGATTCAGCTGAGGCTAATCTTGTACAGATACCAGTGATACAAAATACCTGCAATCCTTACAGAAATAACAGAAGACAGACACAGAGCAGTCCCTCACAGACAGCCAGACACTGTGGGAGAGAGATGCATTGAATCTACAGACTCAGGACCATAGTACTGGGGGACACCAGACTCAATTAGCACAACAAAATACTTAAAAATCTTGTTCCACAACCTACATTGGTGAGTAGTGACTGGGGTCTTAAAAGCTTTCGAGTGGCCATCTAAAATGCAGCTAATGGTCCTTTATCGTCAGAAGCAAAGAAGAGCGCAAAAAACCAAGGGCATTTGGATACAATCAGCCCTAGGACATGATGGACCTTGAGACCAGAAGAACTAGGTGGGACCTGACTACCGATGCCAACCACTCAGGAAAAGATCAAAACTGGAAATCCTGGATAGAGTGGGAGGAAAAGCATGGAACAAAATAAAAACCACAATGATGACCAGAATTACTAGTCGGATGGAGTCTGGTGGTACCCCCAATACTATGGCCCTAGGATATACTTTGGGCCTGATAAAAAACTCATTCCCAGGGGCTCTCAGCCCAAAAGTAAATAGTAAATAAGATGCAGACCACCCAACCCAGGATGATGCAACCACATGCTCTATGGAGATGTATCCCTTGGACCAATTGATCATGGGGCACCAGAGGGACAACATTCACATGGAGGAAATGCAGGACACACAGGAGTGCATAACTATGATGGGCATGGGGGAAGGATTACTGGGCAGAGAGGGGAGAAACGTGGGTTAGGGTTGGGGTGGTAATTGGGGAGTGAAACCAAATGTACACAAAATGTTGAATGTAAAACAAACTCTGCTCTATAAATATGCACCTAAAGCACAATAATAATAATAATAAGCTCATAAGGTATGGAAAAAAAGTGTACCTATAATAAGAAAACAAGAGTTTTGATTCCAAGCTTGATTTAACATGCTTAAAACTGAGAGTACTTAAGGGAAAATATAGTTAACTACACTGTGGCATCCCAAACACTAAAGGAGAATAATATAAACATGTATTTACTAATATTTTCAACTCTTCTCTATAGAAGTTCATTTACTCTCCTTTACTATTCTTAAACAAAAATTATCACTTAATATTTTATAAGTAATTTTATTACTAAAACCAAGCACCTCACCATGCTTAGGAGCCTCCTTTATTAAAACAAAGTGAATTAATTTTTTAAAATCCCTAGTAGACACATTTGACTTCTATGGTGCAGTCTATTATTTGGTATGGTTTTCTAGCCTAGTCTTTGTAACTCCCACTGGATTACTGGGTGGGACCATGCAAATAAGATGTGTAGAACTCTGATGTTGGAATTGGTTAGTGTGGTCACTCTGCCAGGCTTAAAATGAGCCCTCCTAGAGGCGGAGAGGGGATCTCACTACCTTCAAGAGAGAAGAGCTGGAGGTGAAGTGGAGTACGTCCTTTGACATGAGATCTCTGCACTGGACCTTCTTGGCTGAAAAAGACACCCTGGTGGAGAGATTCCCCAGCGGAGAGACGCCCCAGCAGGGAGATGTGGCAGTGGAACCAAGAGGCACCAAATAGAGTGGCAGGCTTACCTGGCCCATAGAGGCAAAGGCCGGGCCGAGGGCCAGAGAAGTATGTCTGAGAGCACAGCAGAGGGGAGACTGCACTGATTGAAGAACTGTATTCTGAGCACATTCCTGAACCTGAACTGTTACTTCCCTAATAAACGCCATAATTGTGAGTATTATCTGTGAGTTCTGTGTGACTACTGCAACGAATTATTGAACCCAGCAGAGAAGTTGTGAATGCCCTGGGAGGGATGGTTGGTGTCAGAATTGGTAAAAGGCTGGAAGGTGGCAGCATGTCTGGCCTCATAGGAATAAGCCTTGGGCTGCAGACGATGATACTGTCTCCCTCTTGTGAGGTTAGAAGAGGTCAGAAGATACTGCCTGGCCTTTTAGCAACTTCATGCACTCATAATGTGAATGTCAATGGTGAACAATAAAAAAAATAAATAAACAATAAATACTAAAAGCCAACTACCCAATAATAATAATGATGATCAGGGGAATATTTGCTTCAGTAAGTGTAATCATCCACCTACAGATATTTAGGCCTGGTATTGGCGTAGTGCGTAAGGCATTCAACTGCTAACCAGAAGGCTGGCTGTTCAAATGCACCAGCCATTCCTTGGAAAGAAGTTGGGCAATCTACCTCCATAGTGATACTGCCTCAGACACCCAAGGAAGGGTCGCTATGAGCTGGATCTGACTCGATGGCAGTGAGTTTAGTGTTTGGTATTCACAAAACTGAGCCACTTAGCAGAATTTATGGTGTGGGTAACAGTAAAAACACACTATCACTTAATACTGGGGCTTATCATACCTGCTTAGGAACCTACGAGTAGTCTGTAGATTATTTAGGCCTGGACAACTAAGTCTGTTGGAGAGAATGTCTTGTTTTCTCTTTCTCCATCTTCTGTATAAGAAGGACTGCCCTTCCAGGAGGGGGGAATATTGGAGTGAAACTTGATGGTGAGATCATCGCAAATCTAAGTGGATTATTTTGCCTCATAGCAGAAAGCAGAATTCCCCTTCTCATCTTGGGTTTTTGCAGCTCCATAGTCCCCTTCTCTCCTTCACTCTGCTGTGATGCCCTTTCTGCCCGGCAGCCTGGCTTGTGAGACAGCTACAGGCCAGACAAGTGTGGTGGGGAGGTGTTTTACATGCCCAGATCCCAAAAACACAGTCAACAGAAGTGTAGCAGTGGTTCCCCCTTGCTAGAGTTATGCCATTATCAAGAGCTCTGAATAAGGCTCACACTGCATGGCTGATATCTACTGGAGTGTCTGAGTTTCTTAGTGCTGTTATAACAAGTAGCACAAGCAAGTAGCTTTAAAGAACTAAAATTTATTTACTCACAATTTAGGAGGCTAGAAGTCAGAATTCAAGATGTCAGCTCTGGGGAAAGCTCTCTCTTTTTGTGACCTCTGGAGGAAGATTCTTCTCTGAGCTTCTGTAAGCCCACATTCCTCCATTCTTTGGCCATTTCCACATGGCATCTATCTTTCCCAGTACGTGCTTACGTGTATGCTGCTCCTTTAACTCAGAAGTGATTAGGTTTATGACGCACCTTACATTGATAGTGCCTCAGTACCATAACAAAGAAACCCTTACTTCCAGACAGGATTATGTCCATAGGTACAGGGGTTAGAATTCAAACACATACTTGGGGGGACACAATTCAGTCTATAACTTGGAGGAACCTGTCTCCATTTTACCCATCTTAGTCAATTACACAACCATTCATTCACCTTGTGTCCCAGAATTCTGGGGAATCATCTTCGACTCTTCCTTTTTCCTCACTTCCACCACAACCAATCCCTGAGCAAGTCCTGATCATTTTACCTCCAAAATGTATTTGAAATGTGTCTAATTCCCACTTCCTCCCTACCAGCAGCATCTCTCACTACATAGTCACATAGTCCCTTACTTGCTGTTCCACTTCATGGGGTACTCCCCTGCAAACCTACCTTCATGCAGCAGCTAGAATTATATTGAAAGGTAAATCACATCTTATTATTCCCCAGCTTAAAAGTCTCCAATGGTTTCCAATTGAACGTAAATTGAAATCCAAATTACTTGCCATGTCCTATGAATCTTATGTGATCCAGCACCATATCACCCCCCTAATCTCATCCCATCATGTTCTCTCCCTTGATACTCAAGCTCCAGGCACTGAGGTCTGTCCATTCCCAGATCAAACCTTGCAGGGTCCTGCCAAAACATTCCTACCTCATATCTCACAGAGTTGCAATCTTCTCATCTTTGAAATGAGCTTCGAGGATATTCAAGCGGCCAACAAACATATGAAGAAATGCTCACGATCATTAGCTATTAGAGAGATGCAAATCAAAACAACAATGAGATACCATCTTGCTCCAGCACTAGTAGCAAAGTTCAACAAGACAGAAAATAACAAATGCTGGCGAGGTTGTGGAGAGATTGGGACTCTCATACACTGCTGGTGGGACTGTAAAATGGTACAACCATTGTGGAAAGCAGTATGGCGATTCCTTCAAAAGTTGGAGATACAAATACCATTTGACCCAGCCATCCCATTACTAGGTATATACCCTAAAGAAGTGAGAACCATAACAAGAACAGATATATGCACGCCGATGTTCATCGCAGCACTATTTACAATAGCCAAAACTTGGAAACAACCTAGATGTCCAACAACTGAGGAATGGATAACCAAACTTTGGTACATTCACACAATGGAATACTATGCAACGCTAAAGAATAATGTAGAATCTGCAGAACACCGCATAACGTGGATGAACTTGGAGGACATTATGCTGAGCGAAATAAGTCAGTCACAAAAGGACAAATATTGTATTAGTCCGTTATTGTAAAAGTTAAGGAAATGTTTATATATTGGAGGACATTTTCTTTGTTGGTTACCAGGGGTGGGAGGGAAGGGGAGGGAATGCTGTTAGATAGATAGAGATAAATATTGATTTGGGTGAAGAGAAGGGCAATGTACCAAATGTGAGTGACCAATATGGCAGCATTGAGGATGAGAAAGACAGAGAGAGTTACATGGGCAGTACAAACAACAAATATGAACCCCTTTGTAAATACAATACTGAGTTGTTAATGAAAGCAAATATGGGTATAGGGACGGATAGATGGGTGAACAAGCTAAACAATTATGTATGTCTAAATGGGGAGTGTATCCAAGATCATATACAGGGTTGGCAGAATATGGGCCTCTCGAAGAGTATGAAGGGATGGACACTGGGAGGAGGTAACTATGGGGAGGAAGTGGGAGGGGAGCTGCTGCATTGTAAATTTTGGTCAATGACATGAGACAAAGTATATGTGAACTGCTGTATGAAAAGTGAATTTACTCTGTAAATCTTCACCCAAATCCTAATAAAAAAAAATAAATAAATAAATAAATAAATAAAAAAGAAATGAGCTTCAATATCACTCCCCAGCAAAGCCTTCTTGAACCATCTTATCTTTACTTCTTTTAGCTGTTGTTGTTGTTAGGTACTATTGAGTTAGTTTTAGTAAATAGTGACCCTAAGTACAAGAGAATGAAATACTGTCTGGTCCAGTACTATCCTCACAATTGTTGCTATTTTCTGAGCTCATTGTTGCAGCCATGGTGTCAATCCATCTTTTTGAGAGTTTTCCTCTTTTTTATGACCCTGTACTTTTAAAAAAAGCATGATGTCCTTTTCTAGGGACTGGTCTCTCCTAATAACACATCCAAATAAATAAGATAAAGTCATGCCATCTTCACTTTTAAGAAGCATCCTGGCTGCATTGCTTCCAAGACCAAGACAAAATTTTTCCTTCTTCTGGCAGTCCACGTATATTTAATAATCAGCAGCACTATGATTCAAATGCATCAATTCCATTCAGACTTCCTTTTTAATTGCTTTTGCATGCATATACTGTTGTTGTTGTTGTTGTTATGTGCTGTTGAGTCAGACCCGACTCATAGCGACCCCTCCTTGGGTTTCCGAGGCAGTATCACTACAGAAATAGATTGCCCAACCTTCCTTCCGAGGAGTGGCTGGTGGGTTTGAACAGCCAGCCTTCTGGTTAAGAGTCAAGTGCCTTAGGCACTATGCTACCAGAACTCCTGCATGCGTATGAGGTGATTGAAAATACTATGGCTTGAATCAGGCACACTTTAGTCCTCAAAGTGACATGTTTGCTTTTTAACACTTGAAAGAGGTTTTTTGCTGCAGATTTGCCCAATGAAATACATAGTTTTATTTCTGACCGCTGCTTCCATTGCCATTAATTGTGGTTCTGACTAAAATGAAATTTTTGACAACTTCAATCTTTTCTCAGTCTATCACGATGGTACTTACTGGTCTAGTTGTAATTATTTTTGTTTTCTTTATCTTAAGATGTAAGCCATATTGAAGGCTGTAGACTTTGATCTTCAGCAGAAAGTTCCTCAAGTATTCTCTGCTTTCAGCTAGCAAGGTTGTGTCATCTATGTATCTTAGGTTGTTAATGAATCTTCCTCCAATCCTGATGCTGCTTTCTTCTTCATATAGTCCACCTTCCCAGATTATTTGCTCAGCATACAGATTGAACAAAGAATAAACCCTGATGCATATTTTCCCTGATTTTAAACCATTCAGTATCCTCTTGTTGTGTTCAAATAACTGTCTCCTTGTCTATGTATAGATTCCACACAAGCACAACTAAGGGTCTGGAATTAAAGGTTATCCATAATTTGTTATGATCCACACAGCCAAATGCCTTTACAAAGTCAATAAAACACAGATAAACATATTTCTAGTGGTTTCTGCTTTCAGCCAAGATCCATCTGACATCAGCAATGATATCCCTCATTTCACATCCTCTTCAGAATCTGGCTTAAATTTCTGGCAGTTTTTTATGAATGTACTGTATTGCTGCAACAATTTTTGTATTATCTTCAGCAAAATTTTACTTGCGTATGATATTAGTGATATTGTTTGACAATTTCCACATTCTGTTGGATCACATATCTTTGAAATAGGCACAAATATAGATCTCTTCCAGTCTGTTGGTCAGGTAGCTGTCTTCCAAATTTCTTGGCATAAATGAACAAGTGCCTTCAGTTCTGCATCCATTTGTTGAAACATCTCAATGAGTGTTCCATCAATTCCTGCAGCCTTGTTTTTTGCCAATTCCTTAAGTGCAGCTTCAACTTCTTCCTTCAAAATCATTGGTTCTTTATCTTATATTACCTCTTGAAATGGTTGAACATTGACCAACTCTTTTTGGTGCAGTGACTTTGTGTATTCCTTCCATCTGCTTTTGATACTTTCTGCATTGTTCAATGTTTTGCCCATAGAATCAATCCTTCAATATTTCAATTCAAGGCTTGAATTATTTCTTCAGCTCTTACAGCTTGAGAAATGCTGGGCACATTCTTCCCTTTTGGTTTTCTAACTCTAGTTCTTTGCCCATTTCATTGTAATATTTACTTTGTCTTCTTGATCCACCCTTTGAAATATTCTGTTCAGCTCTTTTACTCAACATTTCTTCCATTTGCTTTAGGTACTCTACTTTCAAGAGGAAGTTTCAGAGTCTTTTCTGACATCCATTTTGGTTTTATCTTTCTTTCCTGTTTTTTTAATAACTTTTTTCTTTCTTCACATGTGATGTGTTTGATGTCATCCCACAACTCATCTGTTCTTCAGTAGTTAGTGTTCACTGTGCCCAATCTTCTTGGTATGGTCTCTAAATTCAGGAAGAATTAACTCAAAGTCATACTGTGGCTCTTGTTTTAATTTTCTTTAGCCTCAGCTTGAACTTGTATATGAGCAATTGATGGTCTGTTCCATGGTCAGCCCCTGGCCTTGCTCTGATGATATTCAGCTTCTCTTTAGTCTCTTTCCACAGATGCAGTTGATTTGACTCCTCCTGTTTATCCCAACCAGTGAGATCAACATGTATAGTTGCCATATTTGTTGTTGAAAGAAGTTATTTCCTTAGGTTCCCCCATTTTTACGTGATCCACTAACCCTGTAAATTTTCTCCATACTGCTAATAACAAACTATGATTATTATTTTCTATTAGTAGTTATTGTCAGACCTGAAAGAAAAACAGAACCGTTCTGTTTTGTTCACCACCCTATCCCCAGCATCTATCACTTTACATGGCACATAGCAGCAGTCTGACAAATATTTGCTAGTTGGATGACTGTGTGCATGAGCAAAGCTGCTATTGATTTGTCCAGAAACGCATCTTGAAGAATTTGATTCAATATCATCCCTCGGGCAACATGATCAAAAACTTTATTTACTACTGAAATACTTAACAAAACAACAAGAATGACTAAAGGAAAGCAATAGCATGCACCAGAGTATATGAAAATCTTTGACAAGAATACCACCACCTTTTGTATCTATATTAAAAAAAAAAAATTAGCTGGCAGCCCAACTTTCACAGCTACTTTTATAGTCACAAGTAGGCACCATCACACCATAACTCATGATGTCAAACCCTCTCTTGCCTGAGGCCTTTGTACTTGCTATTCATCCTTCTTGAGACACTCTGGCCCTAAACATCCACATCACTTCTTTTATTGCCACCATAGATTGCTCAGGTGTCACTTTTTCAGTGAAGCCTTCCCTGGCCATCTTATTTAAATTGCAGTTCCCACACCATTACCTCATAAGCATGCAAATACACATACACACACTCTCTCTCTCTCTCTCTTTCTCTCTCTCTATATATATCCTTCCATGCTTATGTTTTCCATGGCCCTTGTTACAATATGATATGCTGTGTTGTTATTGTAGGAGCTCTGGTAGCATAGTGCCTAAAGGCACTTGACTGCTAACCAGAAGGCTGGCGGTTCAAGCCCACCAGCTACTCCTCGGAAGGAAGATGGGGCAATCTACTTCCGTAGTGATACTGCCTCGGAAACCCAAGGAGGGGTTGCTATGAGTCGGGTCCGACTCGACAGCATATAACAACAACAACAACAATGTTGTTATTGTTAGTTGAGTCGGCTCTGACTCATGAAACCCCATGTTCAATAGGATGAAACATTGCCTGCCCCATCTTCATCACTGTTGATATGCTTGAGTCCACGGTAGCAGCCACTGTGTATTTTGAATGCCTTCCAACCTAGAAGGCTCATCTTCTGGCGCTATATAGGGCAGTATTCTATTGTGAGCCATATCATATTCATGGCTACTTTCCAGAAGTAGAACTCCAGGCTTTTCTTCTTGGTCAGTCTTAATCTGGAAGTTCTACTGAAACCTATCTGCCATGGGTGAACCAACTGATATTTGAAATAGCAATGGCTTAGGTTCCAGCATCATAGCAACACACAAACCACTGCAGTACAACTGACAGATGAGTGGTAGTAAAATGTGCTAAGTATTTTATTTATTCATATTTTGTCTATCTCATCTCAAGAATTTTTGTTTGTTTTGTTCACTATCGTATCCCTAGCTCCTAAAATGAAGCTCACCCTGTGCATTCAGTAAATTCCAATAAATAAATAGATAGTGGTATACTGCAAGAATGAGGAATTATTGTTCATTGTCCTGACATCTTCAGTTTTATCTATACATTGACATTATCTGCTATGTGTCAATATAAACAAAGAGTTGTATGCAACCAAATCAATTAAAATTTACTATATTCCTAGGCCTCAGTATAAAGCTGCTCAGGTTATAAGCTGCATAACTCTAGCAGGTCACCTTCATGGAAACTCAGCCCTGGAATTAGACAGTGCAAAACCTGCCCAGTCATATGCAGAATCCCTGGGAGGAGCAATTTTCATGCAGTTGTTTGAGGGGAAGGAAAATAGATACAACAGGTACAAAAGAGGTTGACTTAAAATACAAGCTACAGGAATCTGTCTCATTAACATAACAAAGAAAATCCATTCCCAAATGGGGTTATAACCACTACAGAACTTAGGATTCACAATGCATATTTTGGGAGAGGACAAAGTTCAATCCATAACAGAAATGAATAGATATGGATACAGATATTCCAAGAACTGATAATTACTGAATGAGGGAAAAAGTGGGAAAAGAGAAAATTGAGAAAAGAAAGAAAAGGATGCAAAGTAGAGTAAATAAGAGGAAGAAGAGAAAGTCAGGAAAAGATAGAAGAGATTGTTCAAAAAGGCCAATGGAGGAGAATGAAGTTCTCCAATCCTGATCATTAAGGATGATTCTCCAGAGATCCCTACCTCCCACTGTAATTTACAACTTAGAAATTCAGCCATGTTTAGGCCACCCGCAATTTCAGGCCCACTGATATCTAACATATATGCATATACATAAATTGTACATTTTTATTCAAAAATTGAATTGTATGTAATTTTAATCCCTCCTACATCAAAATTTTTATTCATTTATGGAATGCCCTCTCTCAGTGGTTTAAGATGACCAACCCAGCAGCTGTATGGACAATAAATGGAGGCAGGGAGAAAGCAGTAGCAGGAAGACTGGCTGAAAACTTGTTGGGATAATAGAGGAGGGTCCTAGGGCAGTGTTTAGCACCTGAGCTATATTAATAGCTATGACCATGAGCACGATGTATGAAACTGCCTTCGTTATCTTGTGCTGCTATAACTAAAATACCACAAGAGGTTTTAAAACACAGAAACTTATTCTCTCACTGTTTAAGAGGTTAGAAGTCCCAATTTAGGGTGCTAGCTCTAGAAAAAGACTTTCTCTGTCAATTCTGGGGGAAGATCCTTGCTTTTTTGGTTCCTTGGTGATCTTTGGTGACATAGTGCCTAAGGCAGTTGATTGCTAACCAGAAGGTTGGCAGTTCAAACCCACCAGTCACTCTTTGGAAGGAAGGTTGGGCTAGATTCCATAGTGATGCTGCCTCAGAAACCCAAGGAGAGGTCTCTGTGGGTCGGATCCGACTCCATGGCCGGCCGGCCATGAGTTTGGTTTGGTTTTGCTTTATATACAAAAGAGGTTGACTTAAAATACACCCAACACTAATCTGTCTCATTAACATAACAAAGAAAATCCATTCCCAAATGGGGTTATAACCACTATAGGAGTTAGGGTTCACAATGCATATTTTGGGGGAGGACATAGTTCAATCCATAACAGAAACCAATAGATATGGGTGTGAATATTCCAAGAGCTGATCATTATTGAATGAAGTTAGAGAAGACATGAAGTAGTATTCCAGATTTAGGAGCCTTGGGACTGGAACAACGTTGGCTTTACTGTTATAAAAGTGCTATTTGAATAGGAGGTTCTGTATGGGGGCAATTGGGTAGAAGATGGAAAATCACTTTTTAAATATGTTTAGAGGAAGTTAATCCTTTGGAATTTGAAGCAAGTCCTATGGAATGGAACGATTTATTAATACAACATAATATAAAAGTATACATGCAATTAATTTCTCATTTTACCCTCAATTAACAATGTGAGGATAGCTCAGTTATGCGAGAGAGAAAAAAAATCAATCTAGATTGTCTCAATTTTCAGTTCCCCTTTGCTAATGAGGTTGAACAGGGAAAATAGCAAAATACAAAAATTTAAACATAATTGGGAAAGGAAATTTTTAAACTAAACTTAACCAGTTTCTAAAAGTGTTTAAAGAAGGAAAAGAAAGAAGTTGCACATATTTTCTTTGGCTGATAGCCCCAAAATTGCACTTCAAGCTTCATAAGGAATCAAGTAGAGCAAAACCTGGCAAAAGCAAAAATAAGACAAGTATTGGGAAATTTTTCAGTAGAGATGTAGCTTGGTTAGAAAGAGAAAGCTAAGAAGGAAAAGTAATATTTCATAATAACTATAATAGGGCAAGAAAAGACCTGGGGACCTGCTCCCATAAAAATTATAGCCTAGGACACTCCATGGGGCAGTTCTATTCTGTCCTATAGGATCTCCATGAGTTGGAATCAAGTTGAAGGCTCATGACAACAACATAATAGCAATGAAAACTTTGAGCTTCATTTATTTCAAAGAAACAGTTTAAGAAATTTAAAAACTTGACTGATGTAGAAATAGAAAACTACATGCCTTTATTACTTTCTGCTAGTAAATTTTAATCCACCTTCTCCACTTAGGTATAACCATGTAACATTAGGCAATAGTAGTACAAACCTCAAAGGTTGTTCTAAAAATTGAGATAATCCATGTAACGGTTTAGTACAGTATTTGCCAAAAAGAAAACTCTCCAGTAAGCCATTGATAGTCCAACTCTTTGGTCATTATAAAATGAGATCTCGTCTTTGTTTAAAGACTAGTTGCTGACTTTTACTTGGTTTTGTTCATTGTTCATTTAGGTTCTGGGCAAATACCCTGCCAGCTCTATAGCTGAGGGCTACCGATAAAGTATGTGGCTTCCAGCCCAGGCCCCAATGGCTCTCAGGCATTTATCACTGTAGTTATGTTCTTTTGGGAGAGGATCCAATGCTCCTAGTTTTCTGAAGCACTTGAGCCAAGTATTTGAAATATTTCAATTTATATTATATTAAGTACTATCTTTCTCTTTCTTGGGAGTGCTAGGGTGGCATAATGGTTAACACACTTGGCCGTTGACTAAAAAAGATTAGAGGTGCCAGTCGATTCAGTGGTGCCTCAGAAGAAAGGCCTGCTGATCTACTTCCAAATAACCAGGCACTGAAAACCCTATGGGGCACAGTTCTACTCTGACACACTTGGGGTCATCATGAGTTGGAGTCAATTCAACAGCAAATTTTTTTCCCTCTTTATGGACTATACCTGTCAGGAGGCAGTAAGATCTCTTAGTTTCCCTTTCTCACATCCTACCCACCCACATCCCCAACTTTATACATTATTATTTTATGGGAACTTCATTTTTCCATTGGATATGGAGATAATTTGGTGCTGTGGTGGCCAGGGATAATATAGGAGTCCCTGGGTGATACAAATGGTTAAACAATTGACTACTTGCCATAAGGTTGGTGGTTCAAACCTACCAGAGGCACCTCAGAAGGTAGGCCTGGAAATCTCCTTCCAAAAGGTCACAGCCTTGAAGACCCCATGGAGCAGTTCGACTCTGCACACACAGGGTCACCATGAGTCTAAATCAACTCCATGGCAAATAATAACAAGCAACCACTAATACTGTGTGCCGGGCCATGTTCCAAGTAGTTATTTGAGAAAATTTCACTTAAAAATCTTCATACCAACTCTATAAAGTATATTCTAACATTATCCTAATTTTATATATGAGGAAACTATGCCACCATTAGTTAACTCATTGTGGCAGTACGTAAGTAGCAGAGCTAAGACTTCAGTGAATGGTGCAGTCTGGTTCTAAAGGTCCCCCTCTTAACTGCTAATGTAGAGAGATTATTCCAGCATCTGAAGCAGTGTCAGGTAGTTGTACTGTACGTGTCTGGGGAGTACAGACCCTGTGGGGAGTCAGGAGGCAAACAATGCCTCTCTCTTTCTTTCAGGGCAAGTAAAGCACGTTGGGTCACCTGCCCACTTTTCTCAATTGAATCCTCTAAACCTTACTATTACAGAAAAATTCTTCCTAGGCCTCCACATATTACTGGATTGGATCCTGAAGCTTTCTGTAGAAAATTGGAGAATGGGCCTCTTCTTTAGTCCTTGATAGCTAACGTTTTCAATATTGCTTGTTCTGCTACACAATGTCCTCTTAAACTCTAGTTATGTTTCCACCCCTGCCAACCAGGTGCTATCTATCCACCGATAAACATACAGCGCAGATATCCTCACCACAGCTTCCAAGGACAGAACTGGAGCTTCCATGTACAGTTGTGCAGGTTGGGCACTCCATTACCCAAGGGAGTAATATGGCATTGTTGACATAGATACAACATATTTATTATAACAATGTTTCAGCAGATGGCAGTGAAGTGTCTTTTTCTAACAAAATCAGTGTATTATCACAGTTTTCTGTCAGATAAAGATAGTGCCTTGAGGAAGGAGAATCCCTTACTCAATTTCTTATGAAGACTGTGTGGCCTACTGATGGTCCCAGCCAATGTTAGCAGTGTTCAGGCAGGCTTGGTCTGAGCTACAACTACCATCAAACACTTCACTTCACCAGGCCTAGTCCCACTACCCCATTTACACTAAACAAGCTAATTTTCTCTTCTAGGCCTCAAACTAAAGTTCCAAGGAGAAGAATTATCTTCAGAGAAATTCTACTTGTACCTGGCCCTGAAATACAGGGCTCTTAACTATCTCCTTGTCACCAAAATCTGGTTGCTACTTCCTCGAAGAAAGAAGGTAGATGGGATTGCTAAAAGACATATTTTCAATATTCAATTTTTCAAGTTAAGTATAGAACAAGAAGAAAAAAAAAAAAACCTAGTTAACTCCCCCCCACCCCTAAGGTATTCCCTTGTTGGATTAATACTTACAATGTCTTTAGTCTGTTTAAAAGGAGGGTCCAAAAAAACTTTCCTTTTGGTTGAGTGAAAGGTGAAATAGATGAGGATGCAGATGGGATAGATCACTCAATATTTTTAAACAAGCTTGCCATTACTCAGGGGTAGGGAAGGGGGTGGGAGTTTGTCTGAGTCAATTAAGATGCATGACCTTATCTTCATAGACACCTTACACTACTTTCATTCTGTTAATACCCCAAAGCCAAAGACCTATTTTCACTGCATTACCTCAACTGCAGAAGGTTATACTGTAAAGGCCATAGGACTGGAAGGGAGGAGACTGGCATTTGGCTCAAATTCTGTCCCCAGGAAGCCTCATGAGATTAGGCATATCACCCGACAATTCCCATATCTCAGCTTCCTCATTAGTAAAATGAAAAGACTAAACTGTGCTTTCCATGGCCCTGTGAGGCACTATCATTTTAGAATCTTCCAATTCTTAAGTTTTCATTAGGCACTAGACTTCACTCACAACTTAATAGTATACTTTTACCCATCGGCTGGGCAGTAATTTGCACCTGGATTGCTGAAATCTTTCAATAACATGGTAACTTCTTAGTCTTTTATTCAACAAATAGTGAGTACCTACCTTTGTTGCATTAAAACTTTTTTGAATGTTTTGCTGTGTTCTCCGCTATGTAGCCCTCTCCACAATTTTCTTAGACATATACTATTTTGAAGGAGCTCTGGTAGCATAGTGGCTAAAAGCACTTGACTGCTCACCAGAAGGCTGGCGGTTCAAACCCACCAGCCACTCCTCGGAAGGAAGGTTGGGCAATCCTACTTCCGTAGTGATACTGCCTCGGAAACCCAAGGAGGGGTCGCTATGAGTCGGGGCCGACTCGACGGCACATAACAACAACAACAACATACTATTTTGAAAGGCATTTGGGAGTTGGATTTGAGTTTCTTCAGAAGATGACACTGTTATGAGATAAGTCTTAACAGAGAAGAAAAGAGACCCAGAAATATTTGTGCTATATTAGTTTTTGGTGTTATGTTAGTTTTTCCTATATCTTCGTTGTTCAATCTTTGCCATTGTTGTTACTAAAATACTTGTTGCCAAAGGCATTAATAAGCTGACAACAAAGAAAAACAGTGGTTAAATAAATGTAGATCCTCACACTATTCCCTCCTCTTAGAGGCTTTGCAATTCCTCTGAGCATATTAAAGATAGAGGAGTTCTAAAGAAAACTGTATAATGCCTTACTACCATCTTGCAGTGTTCCATGGAATACCAATTTAGGAAATGTAATAGATACGTTAGTGGAAATTAAAAGTAGCTATATTGGGGATTACTAGCCCAGAACTATATAAAACTGAAAGATATAATTTTTTAGTGTGGAGATAATGCTTTTTTTTTTTTTCCAAAATACATGACCAAAGATTGTTGATTCAGTTTAATGATGCCACAGCAAACCAAGTACAGGTGAATTTGAAAAATTTCTGAACAACTGTTGGGTCTAAGAGTAGGAAACAGTAGAGAATTTGTGTAAATTCTAACATATTTGGTTTCAACAGAAAGCAATTTTAAATTATATACTAAATTTTAAATGATACTGTAAGAGTAATTATATATATCAGGTTTGTTTCATTTCACTTAGTAGCAATGCTTTCTCAAAAGTACTTTCTAAAAAAATAAGTAGTAGTAGTAGTAATAGTACAAAACAGCTCCATGGGTCAAAGTTCTACCAAAAGGTGGCAAGTTTTAACAAATGTCATTTGTTGATATTGTTTCAT
Source organism: Orycteropus afer afer (assembly GCF_000298275.1). Classification (NCBI taxonomy): domain Eukaryota; kingdom Metazoa; phylum Chordata; class Mammalia; order Tubulidentata; family Orycteropodidae; genus Orycteropus; species Orycteropus afer. The sequence continues at coordinate 1,801,067 of NW_006921768.1, forward strand.
GAGGCACTGCCCTTGGCATTATTAATTTTGAATTTTCTGTGATGAGCAAGATGTATTTAGTTTCTGAAGAATTACCCTAAATTCACTTATCAGCCAAATGTTTAAGTGTCACCTAAAATGCATATATTTAGAAGATAAAGGAAAGAGGAAAGGAAGGATAATGACCTCAGGGTTATGGACAACATTTAAGTTCATTTAAATCAATAGCTCCTGTTTATTTTCCTTGGGGACTATGGGCTCTATCGAATTTCAGCACATCACACACCTGCATCTTCTCGGTTTGTTTACTTTCCACCCCATGACTGCATTCAATAATCAGTTTTCAAAGTGACTAACAGCAGAGATGGAGTGGTGAAGAAAATCAGTGATAGGAAATTCATGCCTTATTTCTCAAAATCAAATTTGAATAAATATAAAATGCTATGATTTGAATATGGGCTAGTTAGTTAAAATTTTATATTAACTATACAACAAAAAATAAATGTACTTCAAAAAGTGCTCCTGGAAAATTTGTTTTGCATGTAATCAGTATTGATTTAATTTTAAATACAAATGAATAATATACTTGACTCTTCTCAAATTGGTAGCTGAAATCTCTTACCATCTAATTTCCCAACAGTTTTTTTATTCCCCCCAGACATTTTAATGATTTACTAAAGTCCTCATCGTGTACAGTTGAATACGGGAAAGCTCCCAAATGAAACCGCGTAGTATCTTTCTTTCTTTCTTTTCCTCTTTTTTATTGTATTATGTATATACATACATAATATATGTATATACTTATATTTTTGTTTGTTATATGTATTTATGTATACGTACATAAATACATATACATATATAACCCATTGCCATCGAGTCAGATCTGACTCATAGCGACTCCTCCTTGGGTTTCCGAGGCAGTATCACTATGGAAGTAGATTGCTCAACCTTCCTTCCAAGGTGGCTGGTGGGTTTAAACTACCAGCCTTCTGGTTAGCAGTCAAATGCTTTAGGCACTACGCCACCAGAGCTCCCTATATATACAT
>NW_006921768.1:1803238-1803873 GCF_000298275.1 Orycteropus afer afer
TGTTCCACAATCAGCTCCTGGCCTGGTTTTGGCTGAAGATATTGAGCTTTTCCACTGCCTCTTGCCACAGATGTAGTCAACCTGCTTCCTGTGTGCTCCATCTGGTGAAGTCCACGTGTAGAGCTGCCATTTGTGTTGTTGAAAAAAGGTATTTGCAATGAACAAGTCATTGGTCTTGCAAAATTCTACCATGCGAGTTCCAGAATTATTTCTGTCACCAAGGCCAAATTTTCCAACTACCAGTGAATCTTCTTTGTTTCCAACTTTTGCATTCCAGTCACCAGTGATAATCAACACATCTTGATTGTATGTTCAGTCAATTTCAGACTGCAGAGGTTGATAAAAATCAATGTCCTCATCTTTGGCTTTTCCCCTGCCTTAGAAGAGCCTAAAATTGAACCATTTGTGATAGAATTATATGTGATTATCCATGTGTAATTCATTAAATTTTCACTTTTGAAGCAAGGATACAGAAGGGAAAAAGAGTGGCTTATGAAGGTCAAAGAATACAGCTTTCAATACGGATTACACCTGAACATTAAAAAAAAAAAAAAAATCCTCGCAAGTGGTCTGATAAACAACAAAAAAATTAAAGTTGTCAAAGATTTCATTTTACTTGGATAAGCAATCAAAGC
>NW_006921768.1:1803973-1811141 GCF_000298275.1 Orycteropus afer afer
TAGTTTTCTATGATGATTTTGAATAGTTGTTTAAATTAATGTAGCTTTTTTTCCCCACAATCGTATAATCATACAGTGGGAGAGGCTTCTGTGGCTTTTCAGTTTCACACAGTGAGAATGCCTTCTTCAGGAACAAATGCACATGGAGCTCTTGAGTATCTATTTGGTGATGTCAATCAGCATAAACAGGACATCCTAACTCTTGTGGTCTTAGAAATGGTGCATTTTGGAATGTGCTGAATTTTGCTTTTCACAGATAGTGTTTAAAGCTAGGGTGGAGACACATCCTATTAATCATCTGTATGTTCCTCTAAAGCACATGCAGAAGGCGGAGAGAGAGTGGAGCTACAGTTTCAGGACCTTGCATGACACCTGCTGAACAGGTGGCAGTCAGTGAATATTTGCTGAATTGATCTGAAATTTAATTATATAGTAGTATTACATATTAGAATCAGGATAAGTAATAGCAAACCAGCCCTCTCATTTTACCAATGGGAAGTTAAGGAAATCAGTGAAAAAGATCAAAGTTACTAAGGTAGCATTTAAAAGTTTTCCAACTTGATGTTCACTTGCCTTTGCAACTGTATAGAATCATGGAATCTCAGGGTGGGAACCAAACTGATGTTAAAAAGGCCTATGATGCATGAATCTCTTTTATGGTAGGCTCTTCAAATAATATCCCAGACTCTCTTGAACACATTCAGGTAGAGACTATTTCACTTGTAAAGCAGCCCATTTGATTTCTGAACAGTTATATTTGCCTTCCGACAACTTCTCCTCATGGCCCTTGCTCTGCTATCCAATGTTAAGCAAAATTGCATATGTCGGTCTTTCAAATATGAAAAGCTTTATTATTTATTATTATCCCAGTTCGATGAACAAGCATTTATTGAGTCAGTGGCACAGAACCTAAGGCATGTGACTGCTAACCAGAAGCCTGGCAGTTCAAACCCACCAGCCTCTTCCCGGAAGGAAGATTGGGCAATCTACTTCCATAGAGATACTACCTCAGACACGCAAGGAGGGGTTGCTAAGAGTCGGATCCGACTGGACGACAGTGAGTTTGTTTTTTTTTTTTAAATGTGTGTTGGGTACTGCTAGAAATTAGAAACAGAAAGTTAAACATCTACAAACTCTTCTATAATTTCTGATGTAAAAAAGTCCATACAAATAAAATATTTTAAATTTCCATAAAAATTCAGTGAAGTCATTACCAACAATAAGGTCTAGCTCAGTTGAGGCTCTGTCTCATTTCCTAAGTAGGCTATTCCTGAGTTGGATCCTTGGTTTTAGAGCACAGACTCTGAAAAATGACTGAATCTGGAAGTTTTTCACATATCCAGTGATGGTAGTAACTAGGGAGTTCTACTCTTGAAACTTTTTTTTTAATTTTTCCAGAATGTCTTATTCATCCTTTTAGTATTTTTTACACAGGAACATGGAATGGAGAATAATCTGGATTTTCTTCATTCAACTTATTTCCCTGATAAAGTGTTTTTGGAGGGACAAGGATGAGATTAGAAACCATACTAAAATATTCTGTTCTTTTACAAAGTTTATGTCATAGAATTTTATCTATTTCCTTAACAGCTTGGTATTTTTGTTTTTGCTGTGGCATTCTTTTCTTTTTTAGGGGAAAGTCATTCTATGAGGTATTGATGGAAGAATTGTTAGTGATCTGGTTTTATGTTGCTTTCTTTACTCAGAAACCTGAGTAAAGGTTTTGGCTACATACAATATATTTCTTAATTACGTCACATTCTGCAAAATCATACTAAAAATAATAAGGTAATGGAGAAAATAAGATTTCCTCCATGGAAGGAAGATGGGGCAATCTACTTCTATAAAGATTTACTGCCTCAGAAACCCAATGGTGGTTGCTATGAGTCAGAATTGACTTGATGGCAATGAGTTTGGTTTTTTGTATAGATCCCTCAAAACATATACAATTTTGTAGTACTAAGACCATAACAACCTAATAAAAATTCTAGCACAGTTAAAAAACATGCTGAATTCCAAAAATAAAATAAGAAAAAGAGAAATAAGGAACGTTTGAGGCGGCCAAGTCACAGAGGACAAAATTCTTTCATAAGAGAGAGAACTACACAAGGACCTCTAAAACAGAGCATGTGGCCAAATGAAGTGGAGAGGAAGGATACCTCATACAGTATTGAATTCCTGTGCAGCTTGCATTCAGCATTTTGATGTATGTTGTGGCTTTTTTTTTTTTTTTTTTTTAATTGGTTGGCATTGGAAGCTGGACACCATCTAGTTCTGGTCTCGGGGTCCTGAAGGCTGAGACCCTCATGGTCCATCTTATCCTTGGACTAATTGTTTCCAGATGTCTTTGAATTCCTTCACTCTTCTTTGATTCAGATGAGAGGAGACCTACAGTTGCATCTTAGATGGCTGCTCAAAAGTTTTTAAAACCCCAGTCACCATTAACCAAAGTGGGTTGTAAAACCAGATTTTTATGTACTATGTTGTGCCAATTGAGCATAATGTCCCCCAAGACTATGGTCTGAAGTTGGCAGGACCAGTGATTTGCTCTCTCAAGGTGTTTGTTTGTCTCTGAGAAGTTGCTTCTACTCTGCCTTCTGTTGCTTCTGTAATGTATGTGGCTAGTTTTGTAGAACTAGGGCATGTGTAAGATTATCTTCACCCAAATCTATCCTTAGATAGATGTAGTCTATCTAGGGTATAGGCTATTTTTTGATGGTGTAAAAAATATCTGTGGGAAATTCTAGAAGTAGATAGCATCATTCCCCGCCCACGCTCCAGCCTTCACCAACCAGTATGAGATAGCTTGGATTACGGAACAACATATTATGGCAGAACAGACTGTAACTACTCAAATGTGATGTTTCCTGAGAAGATAATTTCAGAAGAATCTTTATTTGTATATAGATCTATAAAAATCGTGCTACTTCACAGTTACATAAATGATCTTTTTCAGTGTTGTAAAATATGAAGAAGAGCATAAAAACAATGAGTATAATGCTTACTAACATGCACAGATTGTTACTAAATGTTTCAAGACTGGAAATACTCTAGACATCCAACAGGAAAAAAATTGATAAATTATGGCACATCAATTAATTGGACTGTATTGTGGACATTAGCAAAGATTTAAAAGTATATTTATTATCTTGGGAAGATATTTAAGTAATAGTATACAAAAATATATATAATATACATAACTGTGTGTACAGACATACATCACAATATTAGCCATAAATATCTCAATGCGGTAAGATAACATCTGATTTTTATTTCGGTTTTCCCCTTATCTGTACTTTCTTTTTCTTTTCTATAATAAAATTATATTATTATTGCAATAAAATGAGGGAAAATTAGTATTAAACCACACATCTGAAAATATTTTAGCTCTCATAGTATTTTATAGCAAGGCACAGTAAGCACTATAATCTCAAAACCATAGGGAATTAGTTTTAAAGAATTTCTTCCACTTAGATTTACCCAGCTGGTGGAGCTTGTGACGTGAGGACTTGGCATGAAATGTAGTCCTGGGTCTGAAGAGGTTATACTAACACTCTCTAAAAGTTCTGGTGGGCTTGATCTGTTTCAACATCCTATGCTTATCAACAAACTTCATTTTCAGAGACCATCCATCTCTTACGGAAACAATATTTCCTTGGAGGCACATGCAGTTGCAACACAATCCATGAGTCTTTATTGGGGAAAGGAGAGAATGACTACAACAACAGGAAAGAAGGTTAATGCTACATCATGAATCAAGCCACCAAAAAAAGAACATGTTTTTTTGCACTTGCAAATATGGCCACATCATGGTGTGGGCCATCAGAAACAAGGAAGATTCTGTTGGCTGTTCCTGGATTCTGAGACCCAGAAAAGCAGGCTGAACCCCAATAGCTCTGACACAGTATGGTTCTCCTTATCAGTAATATCTGCATAATTTTGATATGCCTCTACTCCTTTGAACATCAGCTTTACTAGTTGCAAATTGTTTGAGATGATCTCAGAGGTCCTCCTCTGGCTCTAAAATTCTATGATACTGTAATTAAAGGGAAGTCAACAACTATTCATTGAGCACCTACTCTGTATAAAGCATTATGCTAGATGCTTTAAAGTTGAGTAATCTGTGGTCTCTGCCCTCAACAAGCTTACAATCTGATAAACAGATAACTAAAGCAAATAAATTGCTTCTAGACCAGAAAGCTGAAACACTGAGCATCACCTCACTGAGCTCTATAATTGCTCTCCTGCACAATCTCCTTTACCATATTCAAATGTTTGACCATCTGTCTTTCTAAAATATGAACAGATTCCTTTTGGAGATTTGCTTGAATAATTTCCTTTAGAAGAGTCACCAGATGAGGTGGAGGTTAAAAATGTCCCAAATGTCCAAGTTTTCCAAACTGCCGTGCTCCTCCATCATCTCTAATATCCACTCCTCCTACTGCCCCCAGTGCTCTCCCTCCTGTCTTAGGGGTCTGTGTTGCACTGCAATGTCTCACAGAACTCACAAACTGCCAAGGAAATAGCTCACATGATGGTGGGGGGCTGGGAGGCTGGCAAGTCCCAAGTCTGTAAGTAGGTCTGGAGGATTCTCCCCACTCACATGGTTGCACATCGGCGGGTCAGATGACCAGCTGCAGTCTCAAGTCTAGGGCTGAGATGATGATGAACGAAATGTAGCACTGGAGCAAGAGAGAGAACTTTACCAGAACATTCATAGAGAGAGGTAGATAGATCGATAGATAGATCGATAGATAGAGCTATAGATAGATAGGTAGGTAGGTAGATAGATAGATAGATAGATAGATAGATAGATAGATGATAGATAGATAGGTATTAAGGAAACCCCAGCAAGGCAGGACTCAAAATACATCCCACCCTAAACAGACATAGAGACTACGATTTTACAATACATCACAAAATGGAGGATGATAGCTAGAAAAGCCATATTAAGCAATTCACTGCACTGCAAGATCTCACGCTGAAACTGCAACAAGTCAATAAAAATAGGAATCTGCTTTGTTGGAAATACTAATTAACTTTATTCCAATTAAATAGAATAAAATCTCAATACTCAGATTAAGGAGGTTAAGATTTAAGAATTAACACAAAGTCAATTACAGAACATTGACCTCATGTGAGTTTAATGAGCTCAAGTTTTACTTTCAAGTATATACAAAACAACACTGCCTGAAAATCTTTACAAAATGAGTTTTTATAGAATCAAAAAAACTGAAAGACCATATATATCTATTCTAACCTTCTCAGGGTATAGATGAGAAAACTCATGCAAACTGAATATTGAAGGACTCAATGAGGGGAGTCATTTTAAATAACAGCAAATGTTTGTAAATGGTTTTCTTATGATCTTGGAATTGCTAGAAAATGGCTTGCTCTCCAATGTTCTTCCTCTTCCTACAATCTTATTCAGTCTATTAATTTGAGATTTATGCATATGAGGTTTTATATCAAAAGTGATCATTCATCCATTCATGCCCTTTCCATTCATCTTGGCTTCAAGCAGGTAAGTTCTTGGCTTTATTTTTAATATGAAGTGCATTTAAGAAGGAATAAAAAAAAAAATCAGCAATTGTTAACCATCCATGTAGTATGTGTCCAGGACAGAAGGCTGAGCTCAGCATTAGCAGATTAGATAACAGTCTATTAGACACGGTTTGAGAGGTGCTGGGAAGGCATTTTAACCCTGAAAATCTCTCCCCTGCTGGACTGCTAAAGCTAAATTACATCATTATAAGCCATCCCTTTGGAATATAATTTTGTGTCACCAATTCTCATGTATGAGAAGTAACACATTAAAACTTTTATTAGCTTAAACGATGTAAAACTGCTTCTTTTGTAGGAAAAAAGCTGCTAAATATTGATATTTTCAGATGGTTAAATGTAAGTTTGACAAGATTAAGTTATTACATATTAATCATAATCTTAAAGATTTCCTGGGTGGCACAAACAATTAAGCACTAACCATAAGTTTGGTAGTTCATCCCACCCATTGGTGCTTGGGAGATAGCCCTGGCAATCTGCTTCCAAATGAAAACCCTACGGAGCAGTTCTACTCTGCACACATGGGGTTATGTTGAATCAACTCAATGGCAAGTAATGACAATGATAATCATAGAGAGCCAGTAACAGGACTCCAAAGGAAAGAGACACAGAAAAGCTATATATTGACAGAAAATGGAGCTAGGAAATTAAAAAAAAAAAAAAAAATGAGCCAAGGGGTGCTGTCAGGGAGGAGATGTGAGGGAAACATCGAAAAGGGAAACAAACAAAAAGTTGACAAACTTAGAGTATGCTACAATTTTTTTTTCAAATAACAATTGTATTTGAAAATGCAAAAGAAGGAAGAATACATGATTTCTACTCTCACCAGTTGCCATTAAGTCAGCCTGACTCATGGCAACCCCACCTGTATCAGAGTAGAACTCTACTCTAAAGGGTTTTCAATGGCTGATTTCCAGAAGTAGATCTCCAGGCCTTTCTTCTGAGGCATCTCTGGGTGGACTTTAACATCCAATCTTTCAATTATTAGCAAAGTATGTTAACTGTTTGCACCACCCAGGGACCCCTGAGACCTACCATAGTTAGCAAGGAAAAGAACATTCAAAAGAGCTAGTAAGCAATACTCACCCATATAAAATTCAAAGCCAGATTGTTTTTAGACTACACTTACTATAATAATTTCAAAAAGAGAAAGGTCACTATGGATGGCAAGAGTCTGGAGAGGCAGTGTCTACAACTGATCTTTGAAACATCTGGATAAGTAGGAGCAAGTGTAGTATAATCAGGGCAAATTTTATCCAAATAGAATGTTGGCAGCTTTCAATGTAGATACAAAAAGAGGCCCCTGTCCTCAAAATACCTATTTCTCTTTCCCCTCCCCTGACTTGTTATTGTTGTTAGGTGCCGTCGAGTCGTTTCAGACCATAGCGACACCATGCACAGCAGAACAAAACACTGCCCAGTCCCATGCCAGCTCCATGATCCCTGTGATACCTGAGCCCATCATCACAGTCACTGTGTCAATCCATCTCGTTAAAGGCCTTCCCCTCCTTTGTCGACCCTCCACCCTACCAAGCATGACATCCTTCTCCAGGGAATGGTCCCTTCTGACAACATGATCAAAGTAGGTGAGACGAAGTCTGGCCAT
>NW_006921768.1:1813781-1823821 GCF_000298275.1 Orycteropus afer afer
TTGCCCAACCTTCCTTCTGAGGAGTGGCTGGTGGGTTTGAACCTCCAGCCTTCTGGTTAGCAGTCAAGTGCCTTAGGCACTATGCTACCAGAACTCCTTATGCAAAAGCTAGACAATGAAAAGAAAGACCAAAGAATTGATGCATTTAAATTGTGGTACTGGCAAAAAATATTGAATATACCATGGACTACCTGTTTTAGAGGAAGTACAGCCACAATACTCCCTAAAAGTGAGTAGTGAGATTCATCTTGCTTATTCTGGATAGTTCTACTTTGTCCTATAGGATCACTATGAGCTAGAATTGACTCAACAGCAGTGGGTTTTGTGATACTCTGGACACATCATGGAAATACTAATTGCTGGAAAAAGACCTCACATTTGGTAAAGTAGAGGGTCAATGAAAATGAGGGAAACCCTTCATCAGATGGATAGAGACAGTGGCTGCAAACATAGGCTCAAACACACCGTTGATTATGAGGATGGTGAAGGATCAGTCAGTTTCTTTCTATTGTACGTAAGGTCACCATGTGCCAAAGCTGACACAATGGCAACTAACAACAACATAAAGAAGGAAAATTCTCCTTAGAATGCTTATTAATCACTCCCTCAAGTCCCCCTTCATTGAGCAAAAAAACTCATGGGAACAAAAAAGTGGCAAAATGTCCCATTCTTATTGTTGTTATGTGCCATCAAATCGGACCAGACTCATAGCAACCCCTCCTTGGGTTTCCAAGGTGCTATCACTACAGAAGTAGATTGCCCAACCTTCCTTCCTAGGAGTGGCTGGTGGGTTTGAACCGCCAGCCTTCTGGTTAGCAGTCAAGTGCCTTAGGCATTATGCTATCAGAGCTCCTGTCCTATTCTTAGGCTTGTAAATTCAATTTCAGTTTGACTTGATTGTTATAAAACAAATAAATAGAATGAAGACAGAGCTAAGTCCTCAGAATCAGAATATTGATACTAGATGTGCAAATATTTTTAAGCATAAACAGAGTATGCAAATAGCTCATTGAGGGAAGTAAAAGGCAATAATTTATGATGCATTTGGCTTTGGTACAAGCTATAGCAGGCATCCAGAAGAAGGTAGAGAAATTCTGAGCAGAGTTCAAAGATGTTTCTACAAAAAAAAAAAAAGATGACTCTAGCCATGTCCCTGAGGGTATGTCAGATAATTTATTTGGAACAAGTATTTTTAAAGTTAATCACCCTGTTTTGAGCATTTAAGATCCTAGGATTTTTTCTTAATCATATAAACAAATATATTTGGGATGCATTTTTACTAAATATTGGATAAGAAGTTATAAGATTATATTTTATCAATAAAAATTTATTTCAAAATGACATCACACTGTTGCTGTTGTTAGTTGCCGTTGAGTTGTCTCCAACTCATAGCAACCCCAAGTACAACAGAACGAAACACTGCCTGGTCCTGTGCCAGCCTCACGATCCTTCCTATGCCTGAGTCCATCATTCCAGCCACTGTGTCAATCCATCTCGTTGAGGGCCTTCCCCTTCTTCATTGACCCTCCACTTTACCCAGCATGATATCTTTGTCCAGGGAACGGTCCCATCTCACAACATGACCAAAGTAGGTGAGACAAAGTCTGGCCATTCTCACTTCCAAGGACCATTCTGGCAGTACTTCTTCCGTGCAGATTTTACTTTAAAGCCAAAGGTAAGTTAGTTCTTTTAGCAGTCCATGGTACTTTCAGTATTCTTTGCCAACACCTCAACTCAAAAGCATCAACTCTTCTTCAGTCTTCCTTATTCATTGTCCAGCTGTCATATGCATATGAGGTGATCAAAAACACCATAGGTTGGGTCAGGCACACCTTAGTCTTCAAGGAGACATCTTTGCTCTTTAGTATTTGAAAGAGGTTCTTTGCAGCAGATTTTCCCAATATAATACATAAAAGTCACAATTACTTTATAATTATAAATGTCCTTACAAATGATGAGTATTACTGTGAATGTGTAAAGTATTATGGAGGCAGAGAGCTGTTGTTAGTTAGGTGAGAGTTAAAACAACAAGGAAAAGTCTCTCCCCAACCTACTCTATGGAGAGAAGAGAGTCTGGACCTGCTTTGGACAGTTCTCACCTGGGACCTTTTCACTTCCATTTTTGTGCCCTGCTTTTCCCTCTCTGCTCTATTACTGTTTCCAACTCTATCACCTACCTATGACTACTAGTCTCATCGTGGGGAATAACTACATCCAGCTGCCCAGCCAAGTTGACGTATAACCTTTACCACCACAATCACAAACACCTAGTCCTTGGTTGTATCAAGTTTTCCCCATGATGAGACTAGTAGTCTCCTCCATAATGGAATCTACCGTGGGCAGCTGAGTAGCCACCTTAGGGATGTTGTCTGCTTCCAGTATATAAGGAGAAGATTTAGAAATGGACTGTAGCTTTTGGCATGCTTGAATACTGCATGTAGCCAAGTCATTATTCAGCAGCCTGCCATGTTGTCTGCTGATCTTTAGACTCTTAATGGACTTGAATCAATGGCCTGCCATGTGGTTTGGTAATATCGAGACTGTACATTTGTACTTGTCAACCTTGGTTTTGTCAGCCTCAGCAGCTAGCAGCTGACTGAGTGAAGAAAGCCTCCAGCTTCTATGAGCCAGGAACAAGAGGCAGAGTTGAAGCCCAGGGTCGAGGGGCCTTCACCCACCCCCTAGAGCCTGGCACTTTGAACTCAGACTTCCAGCCTCCAAAACTGTAGGAGAATAAACTCCTGTTTTCTAAAGCCATCCCTTTTGTGGTATATGTCTTTAGAGTAGCACAAAATAACCAAAAGAGTAATGATCTTTTGATGTGTTAACTTGGCTAGACTACTGCCCTCAGATGTTGGGACCTCTGGTGGCATAGCGCCTAAGACATTTGACTGCTAACCAGAAGGCTGGCGGTTCAAACCCACCAGCCACTCCTCAGAAGGAAGGTTAGGCAGTCTACTTCCATGGTGATATTGCCTTGGAAACCCAAGGAGGGGTCGCTATGTGTTGGGTCCAACTCAACAGCACATAACAACAACAACAACACAGCACAGGTGTTGCTGTAGAGGTATTTTGTAGATGTAATTAAATTCCATAATCAGCTGACTTTAAGTAAGAGATATTATCCTAAATAATCAGTGTGGGTGTCATTCACTTGGATGAAAGGCCTAAAGAACAAAGATGATAACAAAGAAATTCTGTCATAAACATTCTAGCCTGCTCATCCTGATGGCCTTCTCTACACATTTCCAACAATCATGTAAGTCAATTCCTTGCAATAAATCTCTTAAAAACATTCCCTACTGGTTTAGCTTCTCTGGTTGAACTCTGATCAACACAATGTTCCAATCTTTCCCCCACTGCTCCACTTGCCTTTTTCACAAGCTAACAACTGAGAGCTGAGTCATCCTGTCTATGTCTTTGCTCCTTAGTAAAGGGTATGATTTCCCTCAGCACATGGAGAATATCTATCAATTACGGCTAAAGAAATTACGGCTCTAGCACAGGTTGGCACACTCTGTCAGTAAAGGGCTTGGAGGCCATTCAATCTCTGTCACAACTACCCAACTCTGCCATTGTAGGAAAAAAGCAGCCGTAGCCCCACTCCTGCCTTTCTTCTCCATAGCTAGTCTTCTCACCTGCCTATAACTTTCATGTTGTCCTTAAGTTTTTGAAAGTTGATATAACCAAGTGTTCCAGTACTGATTGGAGGTTGGTATCTACCCTGATGTGCCTCAGAAGAAAGGCCTGGAGATCGACTTGCAAAAAATCAGCCACTGAAAACCCAGTGGAGCACAGTTTTTCTGTGACACATATAGGGTCATCAGTCAGAACAGACTTGACATCAACTGTTTTCATGACTTACCTACTGTCTTAGGCTGGGTCTTCCAGAGGAACAAAACCAGTGAATCATATATGTAAATATACAGAGAAAAATTTATTTCAAGGAAATGGCTCATGCAATTGTGGAGGCTGGCAAGCCCCAATTCCATGAATCAAGAAGCATCTGGATCTTTTGACTCACATAGTTGCAGGAGCTGACAAATCCAAATCTGCAGGTTAGGCAGCAAGGTGAAAGTTGTCCACATTCTGAGAAAGAGAGCTCAGAGGATGATGAGACAAATGCAGGATCAAGAGAGGGCATGAGCTTTGCCAGAACATCCATATATATAGGAAGCAGACAGACCCAGAAGGAACCTCCCCTTCCAATTGATTGGCTGCTCAGATCAGATCACAAAATGGAGGATGATCACATAAACTCAACAGATTATGAGATTAATCTGTCAAACCAGTGAGAAGCATGGTCTAGCCACATTAATTATCACATTTACCTTTGGCTTTAAAGTAAAATATGTTAAGTTCCAGGCACAGTGGAAATAGTGTGCAACAAACTTTAGCACACTTATATATGTACAGAAACTGAAAAGAAAAATAAAACCTTTTGCAGAAGATCTCAAATGGAGATTTCCAACATAATACCCTATTTCCTTCACTTCTGTATATTTAGTAAGGAGCTTTGGTGGTGTAATGGTAAATGCATTCAGCTCTTAACAAAATGTCGGCAGTTCAAACCTACCAGCTGCTCCAGGGGAGAAAGATGAGACAATCTGCTTCTGTAAAGATTTACAGCTTTGGAAACCCTGTGGAGGAAGTTCGACTCTGCCCTATCTAGTCACTGTGAATTGGAATCGACTCATTGGCAGTGGGATTTTTTGGTTTGGTTTACATATATAGTATATCCATGATGGATTGCATTGGGAAAATATGCTGCAAAAGTTCTATTTAAAGTGTTAAAAAGCATAGAGATTACTTTGAGGACAAATGTGTGCCTGACCCAAGCCAGATATTTTCAGTCATCCCATAGGCAGGTGAGAGTTGCACAATAAATAAGTAATACCAAAGAAGAATTAATGTCTTTGAATTACGGTGTTGGCAAAGAATATTGAATATACCATGGGATATCAGAAGAACAAACAAATGTCTTAGAAGAAGTGTAGGAAGAATGCCCCTTGGAAGCAAGGATGGCCAGACTTCATCTCACATACTTTGGACATGATTTCAAGAAGGACAAATCCCTGGAGAAAGACATCATGCTTGGTAAAAGTAGATTGTCAGAGAAAAAGAAGAAGGCCCTCGATGAGATAGATTGAAACATTGGCTGCAACAATGGGCTCAAACATAGCAATGATTGTAACAATGGTGAAGGACCAGGCAGTGTTTTGTTCTGTTGTACATAGTGTTGCTATGTACAACCTAACAGCATTTAACATCAACAACAATACATGTCTTTTACTAATGTTTTGCTGATCATTTGAATTAATGTATTCTTCCCCTTTGTTTGATGATGAGAATTATCTTACTTTGTTCTGGTGAAAACCCATTGAATTCCAGTTGTTCAGTAAGCATCATTTATATCCAATAAATTCTGATTTCTATGATAGTGCAATAAATTTTTGAAAACAGAAACATAGGACTTTCCCAGTATCCCAAGTCAATGACGGAGTCAGAAACAGATTCTGAAATTGCTGATACATTGTCCTATGGCCTGCTGGCTCAAGGGATCTTTCAATACCTGTATATGTAATTAGATGTTTAGTTCCTCAATCATGTATATTCCCTCTGCTTGTAACTTTTTTGCTGATTGCCAAGGGCATTAACTCCTTCTTTCATCAGACAATGGACCTATGGGGGGAAAAATCTCAAAAGAAGAGAAACTCTATAACCCTGAGAATATGCCACAAAAATGTAATAGAGGAGACATTTATTGGTTAATGATAGGAGTTATCCAGCAGGTTTGAAACTGAAGCTGGACCTCTGATCTCAGTGATACATCACATACAAAAGTCACATTTCCAAATTCCTGGAAATATCACATATCCTCATGGTCTTCTGCTGATTTTTTGCCCCTAGAGATTATTTTTCTCCATTCCTTAAGATGCTTTTGCTTTTTCCCTGAGAACCTTCATAAAATTATAGTAGTGTTTCACAATAGAAAACAAATTCTCAGAGCAGGAGGGAAGAAGATTAATACATCATATCCTATTCAAGTCACATAGAATTCCTCAGTAAGTGATAAAACCTTCAAAAAATAGATATACAATAGATTATTATTTTCTATATTCCTTTTCAATGGAAAGGAGTTAATCTCCAACTCAGAACACTTTTTTTAAAGTATATTGTGATGAAGCTAGAAAGGACCATGCAAACTCAGCCAAGTGAATTAATCTGTTGTTTAGAGGTACCTGAACTAGGGGTTAGTCAGGAGATTAACAGTTTTGAGAAATTATGTCAGTTCTAGTGGTCTCAATATTGGCTATTTGTCCAAAACAGAAAGGAAAAAAATGCAATGTGCTCAAAGTGGATTGCTGTAGGAAAACTTTTCCTCCTTTGTTGATGTTTCTGGCTTTAAAAGTTTTACCCTCTCTGTTAAGCAATGCGATATTGTTGGAATTGGAAGCAACAGAAATCCCATTCTCCCCAGTGAAACCAAACTACCAGCCGTGGAAGTGGTTGTGGTACCAGTTGCTAAGACTCCACTGGCTTCAGAGATCCCTCCGTCCACCCAGAAGGAACCTTCTCTTTCCTGTTGGATCACAGTGACTTTTCTTTTCCTTCTTTTTTTCTCTATTTGATACACATTCTTTGAGAAAAGGACCAGTGATCAATCTTTTAAATTACACAGTGACATCCTGGTATAGACTTACCACACCACAAGAACAAATGAGACCAAACTATCAAAATTAATTGAGGTTTTACTCTTCTGTTCTTTCACTCTCCTTTATACCTAAAGCCTTCAAAAGGGTCGTAGTTAGGAAATGCAACCATATAACAAGACATCTGGAAATGTGTGGTTAACTTAATGTAGCCATGGGTAGCAAACCATATGCAGTTCGCAGGGAAGAGCCACAGACACGTGCACACTCAATGTACTTTAAGACTCAATAGAACCTAAATGTCCCCACTGGCCTTCCATGGCACTGAATTTTCTACCAGTTGATGCCTTCCTTTGGATTTATAGGCACTGTGTCTTCTGAAAGTCTGTCTTACAATATACATACATGTTATGGTTAATTTGAGTGATAATCATTGTACCTTTCTCTTTTTACCACATTTTCTATAACATGTATGCTACTATAATCATGAAAAAGAAATCCACAATAAATATTTTTGAATTTAATATAAAAAGTGATATTTTGATTCAACTCTGACTTATGACAACCCCATATGTGTCAGAGTAGATATGTGTGATCCATAGGGTTTTCAATGGCTGATTTTTCGGTAGTAAATTATCAGGCCTTTCTTCTGAGTCCCTCTGAGTGGACTCAAACCTCCAACCTTTTAGGTAGAAGCCTAGCGCATTAAGCATTTGAACCTCCCAGAGAATTACAGAGTGCACTTATAGCTTAACTTTAGCACTCGAGAACACATCTCATTCATTTGCTTGGGCTGCCTACAATGTGCTAAGCAGTGAGTACCTCCCTAGAGGATTTTTTTGTTGTGTTTTGTTTTATGAGATCAAGCCTTAAATAAAAGGGACAGTGTTTAGACATTAATGGTGAGAAGGGAAAGATAGATCCAGAAATAACTCAAATGCCTCACCAAATATAATTGGAATATTATGGAAGTAAATTGAATAGTATTAAAGCATTAATGATGAACAACTCAATATATACTTATAAATTATATCAATACTGTATTATAGTAATTATCATAAAATAAAAGCATGGGACAAAGTTAAATTATTAAAATATACTTTGCATATTAGACAAGAAGGAAAATAAAATATGTTTGAAAGGAAGAAAATGGTGTTTGTTGCTCACTGGATGTTTATATCTGTAATAGATTACATTCATCATTTTCTTAAAAAGGAATAATAAGAAGAATAAGGAATAATAAGAAGAATACAGGCCATGGGGCTCTGTTTTAGGGTGAGCCACCAAGATGGGAGCCCTGAAAATATGGTGAAATTGAAATCAACCTTTGAGAGCCACAAGGAGAATAGAGGACGATACACAGATCATGTTTTGCCTTAGACCTGGCCCTGGGCAGCAAGAAAATGACATCATTCCCACAAAATGTTTGTATTTCTGTTGACAATATAGAATGCTTTCTCAGGAGGATAGGAATGATGAACCAAGGACCCAATATACCTGCTCTATCAAAAATAGACCATAAAAATTAAAATTGGAAATGTGTTAGGAAATTAAAATGGAAACTTGTTAGGAAGTCTTTCAACAAAAGTAACAGAAAGCCCAACCAAGCATGACTTAGACAATAGAGGTATTGAATTCATTCATATAAAAATCTGAAGGAAGGTAGGCAGTTCCATATTTGGTACAGCGGCTCAGTAAAGTTATCAGAGTATTAATCTCTTTCTGCCCTATCATCCTCAGCATGCTGGCTTTTCACTTTATGCTCATAAAATACCTGCTGCTCTCCTGTCATTGCTAAGAGCTCTGATGGTGTAGTGCCTCAGGCGTTTGACAGCTTACCAGAAGATTGGCGGTTCAAACCCACCAGCCATTCCTTGCAAGGAACGTTAAGCAATCCACTTCCATAGTGATACTGCCTCGGAAACCCAAGGAGGGGTCAAACTGAATGATGTGCGTGCCTTTCACCTAGAATGGCTAAGGGGCATAGATTATCACAACTCATTTATACCAGTTTTGATTAACTGGTCATGTTTTTATTCCCTGTGACTGAAAACCAAAAAACCAAACTCACTGACGTAGAGTCATTTCCAATTCATAGCGACCCCTCCTTGGATTTCTGAGGTAGTATCTCTACAGAAGTAGATTGCCAATCTTCCTTCCAGGGAGTAGCTGGTGGGTGATAGGGTCTTATTTCCCCGAGATCAAGAGACTCCACCCACAGCCTGAAAAAAATCTGGGTTTCTTTTAGCTGAAGAGAACGGCTGTGAGGAGGGCCGTGTTGAATGTCTGCCGTAATATTATCCCTGTCTCGAACGACTGAAAAGATAGAAAATAAATGGACAAATATAAAATTGATGTTTGTAAAGTTATTCAATCCGTGTGTCTAAAGTCAAGAAGAGTACTGAGACACACTCCTCTTTTCCAAAGAATTCCTGAAACAGAGATTACATTAATCCCTTTCAAGAACACCTAGTCTTACTCTTAGGATGTTTATTTATCCACCCTGTTGGATTGCACCTTTGAAATTTTCATCATTCATTTAAAAATGTGAATTGACATGTAAGGTTGGGCTTGCTTAACAAAGTTTAATACTTTCAAAGAATATGATTGTGAAAGTTTTTTTAAGAATAAATAAATTTGACATTTGTTGCACTGTAAAAATGCCTACAAACAACGTAGCTTAAATGTTGTTCTCTTTTTTTCAAAGGATTTGTTCTATACCTGGACATAGCTGATATTTTTATTTTTTAAGAATTTTTATTCAAAAATAAATTTGATATGGTACTTCTAATAAAATTCTTTTCAGAAGTCAAATTTAAGTGATCTCAATAAGCTTTTTTTTAAATCTCCCTTGCTTCTATTAGGGAGCCCAGTGCTGCAATGGTTAAGCCCTCAGCCACCAACCAAAAGGTTGGCAGGTTAAACACACCAACTGGTCTGCAGGAGAAACATGTGCTAGTCAGATTCTGTCAAGATTTACAGCCTTGGAAACCCTGGGATAGTTTTATTCTGTCACATAGGGTCACTATGAGTAGGACTCTGCGCCATGGCAATGGGTTTTTGCAATTTTTTTTCTTTTTTGGTTTTTGTCTCCATGTAGAGTATTTATGTGGCATACAGATTGGAGAAATTTCTTCCTAGCTGTGACTAACAGTAACTTTTTTTTCATAAAGCATAGTATAAAAATGTGCTTTGAAAAATCACTCTAGTATATATCCAGAAATACAGTCTTTTTTCTCAGACCATCATTTAACTTTTAAAAGAGTATCTATAAAATTATATGAATAACAATTAATTTCACAGTTTTTGCTTAAAATTACAACCCAGAGGACATAAGTAATCTCTCAAAACAGGCACAAAAGTGGGGTTGGCATGCATACTAAAGGA
>NW_006921768.1:1824014-1850304 GCF_000298275.1 Orycteropus afer afer
TATATATATATATATATATATATATATATATAAAACACCTCTAGAATTTTTATTTTTAGAATACTTTTTTGTGGATTTTTAAGATGTTTTTTCTGGTTTCTTCATGTTATAGTTTTGTAATAATACAGAATTTAAGGGCTTAGATTTGGGGTCAGATATATTGACTCAAACCCTGCTTCTATTAATTATGACTTGTCTAACCTTGGGCAAGTTGATGGATTTCTTTGACCTTAGTCAATTAACTCAAGATAAAAAGTTGTTAAAGAATAATTTTCTTTTAAAGTTCCAGATGAGAACTCCAAGAGCATTAGACTTGGCCCTGATTCTCACCTGGAATTCTGGGAGAAGAAAGCCTCACAGAGTATCCTATTCCTAGTGTGGGGTGGGGCTTATAATCGATACAAACATGGCAGGATGGCATATTTCAAGAGAGAGAAAGCTCAATACAACAGCCTCCATCCCCTGTGCCCTAGACATGTAGGAGGCCCTGTGTGTGCTTATGCACACAATAGAGGTCGGCAGCAGTGCTGAGAGGGCAGTGGGGGTATGCAGTGTTCAAGCCTCCTGTCAGAGCCCACAACGACTAAGACTATGAATGCCGATAGCAGGAGTTGCTGGCATGTGCCCATGCTGTAACTGGTGAGTCCAGTTACAGCAGCCACAGATGCAATGGGACAGTGACCAGTGCCAACCACCAGGTGGGACAAGACATCTCAACAGAGACCAGAAAAGAACAGAGACAATGCTCAGATTGCATACCCCTCCCCTACACCCAGACACCCTCATGAGTTGGTGAGATGGAAGGAAAATCCTTGAGAGAGGAAAAAGTTCAATGTATAAATTGACCTTTCCAATGACTGACTTTGAACTCTGAATTGATTTATCATAAAGAGTATATACTTCAAACCACAATCTGAGTTGCCCTGAATGAATAGGACAGCTTCAGTTATTTTAACTGCCATGGAGAAATGAGTCTTCAAAAAATAGCTGTCAGGTCACTAGGCAGACTGAAAAGTGTTTATGAGAATATTTCACACAGAAAAGGTACACAAATGATGTATGAATGAATGAAAAGTGTGAGTGAATAAATAAGGAATGGAGGAAATGATGACTGAGTGAGAATTGTGTGAGGATCTAGATTCTAAAACACATAGGGGCCTACCATTGGTGTCTCTAAATGATAGCAGGTTCTTACATGTACCCTGCTACATAGATGACCCTATTCAAGAATCTCTGTCAACTCTCAGGCTGTGCTTTTTTGATGACAGGTCATAATAAAGCATTAACCTAAAAATATGTATTGGAATCCTCCATTTATACCTTTTAATTTCCATTGCAAATAGAAATAAGCCCCAGGATTTCTGTGGTATTTGAATTCAAAACTCAAAATACCTGTCCAAACCAAACTCACTGCCCTCGAGTCAGTCCAACTCAGAGCGACCCCTCCTTAGGTTTCTGAGGCAGTATCACTACTGCCAAGTAGATTGCCCAATCTTCCTTCTGAGGAGTGGCTGGTGGGTTTGAACTACCAGCCTTCTGGTTAGCAGTCAATTGTCTTAGGCACTAAGCCACCAGAGCTCCCAGAATACTTGTAGGACATTGTAATTTGCTCGGGACTGAGGATACTCCATAGTCTGGATATTATTTTATTTGCTGCTCCATATCTACTCTGTACCTTTCTTTATCCTGCTTTCTTTCCTGAGAGTTTGAACTGAATGGACTGAATCAAAGGGTTGCCTTGTGATCTGGTTTTTAGTTGAGTTCAGGTCATGGAAGACACAGTTATAGGAGATCTGAGGGCTGGGTGGTTTATTCATCTGACTCCTACCCCCAACACTCACCATGTTCACCAGGGTTGGATGCCTCCATCTACAAAGGCCACACCTCCTGTCAGACTGTTCCCTTCATACAGCCACTTCTTACGGCTTCCAGAAATGCCTCTTGCCCCTGGCTACTCCAGGGGGATGCTCCCCGTTGGCGGTGATACCAGGGTGCTCTCCACCCCTCTTTGGTTCCCCAAAACCTGGCCACATCTTTGTAAAAAGCCCCTTTATTACACTCCCCTTGGTTGCCCAGCTTTGTTTGCTAGGAATATTACTGATACAATTCAAAGCACGATAAACTTCTGTTGGCTATTCAGGCTTGATTCCTCCTGTTCTTACACCAAAGATGTCACTTTGATGACTAAGGTGTGCCTGACCTAAGTCATGGTCTTTTGAATCACCACATATGCATGTGAAAGCTGGACAATGAAAAAGGAAGACAGAAGAAGAGTTGATACATTCAGATTGTGGTATTGGCAGAGAATATTGAATATACCATGGACTGCCAAAAGACCAAACAACATTCTTAGAAGAAATAAAATCAGGATGCTCCTTAGAAGTAAGGATGGGAAGACGTTAGCAGAGTTACTTTGAACACATGATTAGGAAAAATCATTTGCTAGAAAAGAACATCATGCTTGACGAGGGTAACGAGAATGAGGGAAACCCTCAATGCGATACATTGACACAATAGCGACAACAACAGACTCAAACATATCAATGCTCACGGAGACGGCACAACCCAGGCAATGTTCTTTTCTCTTATGCATAAGATCTCCAGAAATTGGAGCTGACTCCATGGCAACAACAACAATGACAATGACAATGATAACATCCCAATCTATATCCATACATCCAGAATCACCAGTCCCCTCATGGGAGTGGTTCATGGGATGGATGCACAGCATATTTTTATCTACCATTTATTCTGTAACATTAGGCACAATGGTGATACATGTGAGAAGATACAGAGTTGATATTTTACAAAACTGTTCTAGAATAAACCCACCTTCCACAACACCTTATTAGCATTTTGCTAACACCTCTGCTGAAAACATTCACAATATTTCTTATATTATAATTACTTGTATTTCCCCCTTACTAGATTCCAGTGAGCTCTGGTAGCGTAGTGCCTAAGGCACTTGACTGCTAACCAGAAGGCTGGCGGTTCAAATCCACCAGCCACTCCTCAGAAGGAGGATGAGGCAATCTACTTCCGTAGTGATACTGCCTCAGAAACCCAAGGAGGGGTCGCTATGAGTCGGTCTGACTTGACGGCACCTAACAACAACAACAGATTCCAGTGAGGCCCATGAGGAAAGGTCTATGTGTTATGCATCTTTGTGTATCATCTACCCATGTACATAGTAGGTGCTCAATAGATGTTTACTGAACTGAATTTGTTTGTTTGTTTCCTAAACGCAAGTTTCAGTATTTCTTGTTTTAAGGATAAATGTATTTTTGACTCTGCAACAACTTTAGAACTCAAAGAGTTATATATAGATTTTTCCTTTTACTTCTATCATGTACGTTTTAATGGCAAAATTATTAAAGTTGAAGTTAAACGAGCTGCCATCTAGCTGATTGTGGCTCACGGGGACTCCATGTGTTTCAGAGTATAACTGTGCTCCATAGTGCTTTCATGGCTGTGAATTTTCAGGAAGCAGATCACTAGGTTTTACTTTTGAGGTTCCTCTGGGTGAGTTAGAACTGACACACGTTCAGTTAGTGGCTAAGCCCTTAACTAGATAGATAGATCAGATAGATAGGTAGATGAATAGATGATAGATAAAACACAGCACTCTGGTAGCATAGTGCTTAAGGCACTTGACAGCTAACCAGAAGTCTGGCGTTCAAACCCACCAGCCACTCCTCCGAAGGAAGATGAGACAATCTACTTCCATAGTGATACTGCCTCAGAAACCCAAGGAGGGGTCGCTATGAGTCAGGTTCGACTCAAAGGCACATAACAACAACAACAGATAAAACACACATACATACATATATAGGGAGGAGCTCTGGTGGTGTAGTGCCGAAGGCATTTTACTGCTATCTAGAAGGACGGGGGTTCAAACCCACCAGCCACTCCTTGGAAGGAAGGTTGGGCAATCTACTTCCGTAGTGATACTGCCTCAGAAACCCAAGGAGGGATCACTATGAGTCAACAGCAGTGAGTTTGGTTTGGTTTTATATATATATAAACACATACATATATATAGTGAAGATATTAACATGATTCATAAATAACAAAGGTAGTTTCTATATTGGTGTTTGGTCTTCACCATATATATACCACAGTCATATATATACTGCTGGGGTATTTGGGCATGTAACCAATTGCACAGGTATCCATGCCCTTCCTCAACTACACATGTACCAGTTCTCTTTCCTGCAGCCTACTATGTTTAGGTTGCAGGCAGCCGTTACATACTAAGCTTGCATTGAGCTGACAAAGTGGTTTTATCACGCATGGCTAGATCATATTTTTCCCTGACATGTTAAAATTAACCCAGAACTCATCATTGCATAAAGTCGCTGAATTGTTATTTCCAATAGACATTACCTTTTTTCTTAACAGCCTTGTTTTTCCTGGCCTGAAATTTGCAGTGTCTGGCACAGAGAGGTGCAAGCTGCATGAACACAGGACTACATAAACACAAAAATCTCAGCATTGCACAGCAGCTGCAGGGTCGTTGCTCCCATCAGATCCCAATGAAAAGTCCATACCCACCTCTTAGAAAAGAACCTGCCATTCAAGCAGGGTGGGTTGAAGTGGAACCTTGATGTTGCTGGGAGATTGCAAAGTATAGTATCAAGGACTCCACCTCCACCCTTTGATACCTTCCCATTCTTGGTGACTTTTGCCTCCCAACTGATGCTGCAGGCTGATTCAGCACCCTTTGCTCCATTTGCTGACACTAGTCCATCCTCTTTTAAGCTATTCTCCGCAATACTCGATTGCATACCAAGAAGCATTATTCTGCTCTGTATGACCTTTCTCCCACTGCTTAAGGTGGTCTCAGACTTCAAAGGTGAGTACAATTCCATTATTCCTTTAATGAGCTTTCTTCCGATGTTATTGCGATATCTAAAAATACTAGCTCTGTTATCCTAGCTGGTTAATGATCTAGTTTAAAACATGAGCCAAAGTAAGATTTCCAAAATATTGCATCCCCTTCTGTCTTACAAACCAATTTCAACGGCACCTTTGAGCATTCATTCAAAAATGTGCATAGGTGTGACTTTGTGACTTACTAAATAGCCCAAAACTTTGCCAAGTTTTGGACTACTCTGAATACCTGTTAATGGATATTTTACTCTGGATGGTTAAAATAGAAACTTATGATTACTGAAAAGGTTTGAGCCTTTGAAATGCAAAGTATAGGATTTTCATAAAATCTTTGTGACTTTTAAATTGCAACCACTTGAGTTTAAGACACACAATAGAAATAATATTTAAGCAGAATTCAAAACAATTTACTTATTTAGGATTTCATTTCACAAGTTTGCACAATATATTCCTATTTCAGATTCTGTTACAAAAGACAGCTACCACACATGAGAAGGTTAAGCTGCCCTTATTGGCTCACGGAATTTAAGCACAGGCCAGCCGTGTATAGAAAATTCACTGCTTACAACAGGAAGATGCAGATGGTTTGTATCATACCTAAAATTTAAATTATTAAAGTTAAAATGTTTAAAACTGCACATGGACTTTATAAAGACTCTGTCCTAGAGATGGATTCCAAATTGTTTAGCAATACAATCATAGTGGCTTATGTCATTTTCTAAGAAATTTTCTTTTGAAATTAAATTACTGTTTGATGCTTCCCAAAGTTGATTTGTGGGTAGGGGCACAGTCTCAGAGAAATCTGCTTTTATTTTTGAGTGATAGCAACATAAAAGAAACATAATTTTTACCTCCTTTGCTTTTTTTTTTTTTTTTTTTGCTTTCATATTGCTCAAAAAACATCGAAACCTTAAACATCAGACAGTCCTTGTAGGTAGAGTTCAATGAGAAAAGCAAATTGGGAAAAGTTACCCAAGATTTAATGAAGAGATTTTAAAATGCCAGGCTACTTATTTGAAATAGAAGATAGTATTGGCTAAGACAATAAAGATCATGGCCCAGTTTATTACAGCAAATCAAGAAGTTTGCCAACAGTTACTCCCAAGATACAAATGCAAAAACAATCAGTCAATTCAGATAAATGGTCTATTTGAGCTCCAAAAAAATTAAACAGAACAGTTGATTGAAATGGTTGCTGGACAAATGCTTTTCAATGTCTATTTGGCTTTTTTTTTTTTTAGGTCAGAAATTTTGTGTAGAGAAAAACTAAAGGACAATCAGTAACTTATCTCAGTAACATATGTTACACTACCCTCTAATTCTTCAGTTCAAGGGGTATGGACTCAATAGTGGCTCTACCAAAATAGTTAAGAGGCTAAAAATAACATTCGTCAATGGGAATATTGATAACATTTGTTTCGATTGTTATTGAATAACACTTGAATATTGATAATGTTTCTTTGCATTCTGTTGCATCCTATTTGCATACTCCTATTTTGTCAAATTCATATAAAATAGGCTTTCAAATAAATAAAATGACAAGTAGTTGTAGCCAATTAATTTTCAAAAAAAAATTTTGTGTGCATTTGAACTTGTTTATGCAACAGAGTAGAGTCAGAATGAAGTCTTTATTTCCTGTTTTAAGACAATTCAAGATATCAAAGTCATAGTTCTAGACTTGAGTTACCTTTTAAAATACCACAGGGTGTTTTAAATGTAGATGATTGGGCTGAACATGGACTATCTCCAGAACACACACTGGAAGTTGTTTGGGTTTGGCTTGTTTTTACGTATTTTATCATGTAAGTTTGTTTCCCTTACAGCTCCCTTTGTTCATTTAAAAAATAAATCATAGCAAAGGACTCTCTCAAAAAAAAAAGATGCTTTATTCTTACATTAGTGTATCTATCTTATATATGAATTTTATAAGTAGCAGAAAACTACTTACAAAAAAACTAAAAATGCAACATTTTATATACCTTAACAAATCTTGCTCAACTGTTTGACACAGGCTGTTAATTAAGACTTTAAGCTGAAAGCACCAAACTTTCAGAAATACCTGAATTAGAATTTTGATGCCAATGTTTGCACAGGTGCAATAGGCACACAGAGAATATGTTCTAATCACAAATAATTTTTATTTATTTATCTTAGCCTAAAATATTAATGCCAAAAGTGTTTGGGGCAAAGTGAGTAGCATAATAACAATGCTAAGTCTTCCTATTAGAGATCAAACCATGATTGCTCTGCAAACCTCTGATTGGGACAGAAGACCAATTAGTGGATATTGATAGACCTGAGGTTGGATTTCCCCTGTTCTTATGTTCCTTTCAACATCACTTGTTTTATAAGCATTAATTGAGTACCTGCTGCATACGGGGCTGAGGAGCTGGTGACACAATGCTGCATAAAACATCATCCCTACTTTCCAGAACTCATAATACTGCAGGGAGAAAGACAGTCAGATGGGTAAAAACACAACAGAATATGGTAACCTAGGAGGTAGGGACATAGGACTTGGGAAGCACAGGAAAAATCGACCTGACCTACCTTAAATCTAAACTGTCTTTGTTATGTTAGCCATAGTGTTTTCAGAACGCAAATCGGATCACATCCTCACTACCACCAAGCCCTGATTAAAATTTGTCCATGTTTTCCAGTGCTTTGAGGATAAAGAAAAAGCTCCAAATACAACTGGCCTATAACATCCTGCATCACCCAGCTCCCACGTCTCCCTGTACACCTCCTACTCCATGGGTTCTAGCCACACTGATTTACTGTTTTTAACAGCTTTATTGAGATATAATTTGCATAACATCAAATTCACTCTTAGCCTGTTTTAAGTGTACTTTCAAAGAATTTTTGTGTATTTACAGACTTGTACAATATAGGTGTGGGACATTTCCATTACTCTAAAAAGAAATTTCATGTCTACTTGTAGACAGTTCTGCCTTTCAGCCTTAGGCAAACAGTAATCTACTTTCTATCTCCTATGTATGTACTTTTTCTGGACAGATCATGTAAATATAATCATAAAATATATGTTCCTTTGTAACTGCCTTCTTTCATTGAGCAAAATGCTTTTGAAGTTTATCCATGTTGTTGTAGAACATATCAGTACTGTTCCTTTTTATTATAGAATTCTATTCCATTGAATGACTGTATCACATTTGATTTATCCATTCACTAGTTGATGGATATTTGGATTATTTCTACTTTTTGGCTATTATGAATAATTATCCTATGAATATTCATATAAAAGCGTTTTTGTGGACATAGTGTTTTCACTGCTCCTGGGTAGGTAGTTACCTAGGAACAGGATCGCTGGGTCACATGGTAACTCTAATTTTAACTTTTTCTGAAAAAAATGTTTTCCAAAGTATGTCCATCATTTTACATTCCCACCAGCAATGTATGAGGACTCTAATTTCTCCACATCCTTGTTAACACTTTTTACTCTTTGTATTTTTTTATTATAACCATTCTAGTTGGTATCTCATTGTGGTTTTAATTCAAATTTCTCTAATAACTAATGTAAGGAGCTATGGTAGTGCAATGACTAAGTGCTCTGTTGCTAACCAAAAGCTCAGCTATTCAAACCCACCAGTTGCTCTGAGTGATGCAATGCCAAAGGCACTTAACTGCTAACCAGAAGGCTGGAGGTTCAAACTCACCAGCCACTCCTCGGAAGGAAGACTGGGCAATCTACATACTTAGAGATGAAAACCAAACTCACTTTCGTGGAGTCAAATTCCACTCATAGCAAACCCTCCTTGGGTTTCCAAGTTGGTATCTCTACGGAAATAGATTGCCAAGTCTTCCTTCTGAAGAGTGGCTGGGGGTTTGAACCACCATCCTTCCAGTTAGCAGTCCAGTGCCTTAGGCACTATGCCACTAGAGCTCCCATACAGATACCACCTCAGAAACCCAAGGAGGGGTTGCTATGAGTCTGAGATGACTCAATGGCACATAACAACAGCAACAACAGTTGCTCTGAGGAGAAAAGATGTGGCAATCTGTGCCCATAAAGATTTATAGCCTAGAAAACTCTATGAGACAGTTCTACACTCTCTTATAGGGTCACCATGAGTCAGGATTGACTTGGCACACAACAATATCAATGACTAATGAGAATCCCTAGGTGATACAAATCGTTAACTCTCAGCTGCTAACCAAAGGACTGATGTTTGGAGTTCACCCAGAGGACTCCTTAGAAATAAGTCCTGGCAATTTACTTAAAAAAAAAATCAGCTATTGAAAACCCAATGGAGCACAGTTCTGTGACACACATGGGACCATCATAAGTGAGAACTGACATCACAGCAACTGGTGATGATTAATGATGTTGAATATATTTCCATGAGATTATTAAACATTTATATGTCTTCTTTAGAGAAATATCTGTTCAAATACTTTGCCTGATTCTTGATTTTTTTTTTTTTTTTTTGTCTTTTTATATATTCTTTATAGATTCTGGCTACAAGTCACTTATCAGATATCCCATTTGCAAATATTTTCTCGTAGATTCTAGGTTGACTTTTCACTTCTTTAATGGTGTTTTTGGAAATACAAAAATTTTTCATTTTTATAATTTTCTATTACATGTCATATTTAAGAAATCATTGCTCAACCTAATGCTCATTTAATTTTACTCTCTGATCCTTGCTGTGACCTCTCCTGTCCCAACCTATTCACTCAGCCTCTTTGTCCCAACTTTGTTTATTAACTTGAATCCATCCTTTACTCTCAACAAACATCATCTCTTCAGGAAAGTATTCCCTGACCCTTTCAACTAGGTCAAACCCCACCAAAGTAATTATAGCAATGAGAAACTCTCCTTTATAGCACTGGCAGTGTTATGAGGCTTCTTTGTTTGGATGACTATTTTACAAATATTTGTTTCTTTGATTAGACTTTAAGTTGTATGAAAATTTGATTGATCTATTTTTGCATACTATTATATCCCTGACACCCAGCACCCTGACTGGTACAGGGAAGTACTCAATGAATATTTGTTGAATAAATGAATAAACAGTAAACAATTGCATTAAAAAGATGTCACTGTGAAGATGTCAACTGAACTGGATCCTGAGGATGGGGTAGGAGTTTAACAGGAAAAGAAGGCAAAAAGGGTGGTACAGGCCAAAAAGAACAAGAACATGCAAAGGAGTTAGGAAGTGGCATAGAACAATGAAAGATCTTGGCATGATGAGAAGTCCACTAAGACAAAATGTGTGTGTGTGTGCGTGTGTGTCGTTTGTGCAAGTGTGTTGAGAATGGCCAAAGATAATAGATGGGATGGAATGTTTAGATATGTGTACAAACTATGAGGCATTGGTGATTCAGTGGTAGAATTCTTGCCTTTCAAGTAAGAGAGCCTGGTTTAATTCCCGGCCAATGCATTTCATGTGCAGCCACCACCTGTCTGTCAGTGAAGACTTGCAGGTTGCAAAGACGCTAGAAAGATTTCAGGGGAGCTTCTAGATTGAGATGTAGTTGTTAGGTGCCGTCAAATCAGCTCCAACTCGTAGCAACCCTGTGTACAACAGAATGAAACATCACCTGGTCCTGCCCCAACCTCACAATCCTTGCTATGCTAGAGCCCATTGTTGCAGTCACTGTGTCAATCCATCTCATTGAAGGACTTCTCCCATTTTTTTTGCTGACTCCCTACTTTACCAAGCTTGATAGCCTCCAGGGACTGGTCCCTTCTGACAACATGATCAAAGTAGATGAGATGAAGTCTGGCTATTCTTGCTTCCTAAAAGCATTCTGGCTGAATTTCTTCCAGGACAGATTTGTTCATTCTTCTGGCAGACCATGGTATGTTCAGTATTCTTTGCCAACACCACAGTTCAAAGTGATCGGTTCTTCTTTGGTCTTCCTTATTTTTTGTCCAGCTTTCACAAGCATATGAGGCAACTGAAAACACCATGGTGTGTGTTAGGCTCACCTTACTCTTCAAAGTGACATCTTTGTTCCTTAACACTTTAAAGAGGTCTTTTGCAGCAGGTTTGCCCAGTGCAATATGACATCTGACTTCTTGACTGATGTGGATCCAAGTAAAATGAAATCTTTGACAACTTCAATCTTTTCTCCATTTATTATGATGTTGCTTATTAGTCCAATTGTGAAGATTTTTGTTTTCTTTATATTGAGGTGTAATCGATACTGAATACTGTAATCTTTGATCTTCGTCGGTAAGTATTCCAAGCAGACTAAGTTGGACTAGGAAAAAGGCAGCCTGGTGGTCGACCTATAAAAACTAACCAATGAAACCCTATGGATTACAACAATTTGATGGTACCGGAACAAGCAACGTTTTGTACTATTGTGCATGGGGTCACCATGAGTCAGGACGACTCAGTGAAAGGTACAAACACAACAGGTAGTAACTGGTGGCAATATGGGAAGCAGGGAGAAGGTCTTGGAGTGGGAAGAGTCTATGGACAAACATGTGAAGAGGCTCAAAGTATTCTGATAAACCAAAAAACCAAACTCACTCCCATGGAGTTGATTCTGACTCACAACAACCCCCACTAGGTTTCTGATGCTGTCAATCTCTACTGAAGTAGATTGCCCTATCTTC
This sequence comes from Orycteropus afer afer, assembly GCF_000298275.1. Classification (NCBI taxonomy): domain Eukaryota; kingdom Metazoa; phylum Chordata; class Mammalia; order Tubulidentata; family Orycteropodidae; genus Orycteropus; species Orycteropus afer. Next base: position 1,835,497 of record NW_006921768.1, read on the forward strand.
CTTTGGTGGAGCGACACGTGGATTTGAACTGCTCACCTTCTGGTTAGCAGCCGAATACCTTATCCACTACACCACCAGAGCTCCCTTCTAACAGTCCTCCTTATCTCCGTCACTCCAGGCATCTTGGGGTACACTAATTGTATATGTTGTACCTTCCAGGAGTTTTGCTTTGTAAAAGCAGTGTCAGAAAGAGTACAAATGAGACATCTCTAATGTTGAATGTCAAGCACCATAGCTCCTGTTTGTTATTAGCACCTTCAGATTCACTCAGACTAACGGTGACTTTATGTTTAGGTAAAGGGAACATCTGATCCTGAGCCATCTTCATGATTGTTGGCATATTTGAGTGCACTGTTGCAGCTATTGTGTAGTATTTTCCAACCAGGAAGGCTCAATTCCCAGCACTATATTAGACACGATAAGGTTTTCATTGGCTAATTTTCAGAAATAGATTGCCAGACCTTTCTTCCTAGCCTGTCTTAGTCTGGAAATCCTGCTGATATCTATCCAGCATGAGTGACCCAGCTGGTATTTGAAATACTGGTGGCACAGATACCACATCTTAGCAACTCCAAAGCCACCACAATACAACAAACTGACAGGTGGTGGAGGTGTTTAGGGAGATGTTTTGGTTATTACTCCCTCCATATCATTCAGATTACAACTGATAGGGACCTGGCTGAATCCCTAGAAAGCAATAAGAGTGCTTTTATTATTCTTTAATCTCTACTGGTTCATCATTCAATTCAGTGAACAATCTAATTTACAAATGGCAAACTCAGACATATTTTGACATGGTAGTAGTTTCCGTCAGTCCATCTGTCAAGAACTGAGGGTAATACCAAAAATGCTAAACTCTGAGAGCAGAACTCTGTGGAAACTAATCTTCTAAAGTAGGCTTCCAAATAAAGACAGCATAACTTCGGGAATCACATATTTTCACTCTCATTTTTTTCAGTCATATTTAAAAATGAAAAGAAGAAGAACCATTCTGAAGTTCATAGCTGCCATGAAAGAAAGTTGCATTTATAAACATTGTAATCTTTTCTGTTTGTACTCTGGCAAAAAAAATCTTTTACGTTTACCTTTTTAAATTGGATCTTTTTTGGCTCAGTGCAATTATTTACTTATACTTTTGTTGTTTGTAAAGACTTTTTAAGGACTGGCTTTTTAAGGTGCTTAACATAAAATAAACTCACACACTGATAAATTTGGGACCCAGTAAAATTGTAAAACTACATGTTCACGTTGAAAAAGGGAAAGTTTTGACATACATGGATCCAAGCTAGGATGAAACTAAAAATGTTACAGAAATGTCTCTGTGGTTGAGAGTTTGAGCCTATGTATTGGTTTGACTTGTTTAATTTATGTGACAGAAAATCATCCAAGCTACAAAATAAAGTAATATGGAGAAATGAACAGAAATCTGAAATTAAAGGTTTCCCTCTAGTCTCCAAGCATTCTGCCTGACTAGTGTCTCTGCTTTCTGTTCTCTTCTACTTTATATGAGGATATTTTCCCCTAAATAATAAATACCCAATTTCACTCTTTTCCAGATACAATGGCTAATTCAGGTGGTGAAGAGCATACTCTGCTAATGATATCTATGTGACTGATTTTATTCCTTTGTTTTCTCTTGATTTTTATCGATTTGGGACTGAGTTAGTTGTTCAGTTTTGGTTTAAAAAATATTTCTGCAGCTCTATGCAGGTCTGCATTTAAAGAAATAATGCTCACTAGACATTTTTTCAGTCTCAATGGTTCATTAATTACAGGGTAGCATTTTTAGCCTTAATGTAAGGTAAAAATAAATCTGGGTTGATATCTTGGTCATGACTTAAAGCTACTATCTTTTATTTCTAACATAGCTGAAAACCGAGTTTCTTTTCCGTGATTCCAATTTATTTCATAGATATGGAACTAATGGCCAGACCTGCATTTTTCATTCTGGCCACTTGAGGGAATCAGGTGTTAGAAATGGTAGGTGATTTGGGTCTTTATTTCAACCGATAGGAGAATAAATATTTATTTGTTGCCAAGAAGATAACAGAGACTAAGTTTTGATAAATTACTCATTAGATGCTTCATAACTAGGCAGAAAAGAAGGATTGCTGATGAATCAGGGTCCTGGGAGATACTGAATGAGGTTCCTGCATACAATTTATGATCAGCACTCTTGGACTTCAGAATGATTAATACTGTCAATTCTCACTGGAATAAGAGCTGTTTTAGCCCAGGAGAGGACTGTATATGACTGTTTATAGAAGCAGATAACATCAAAGTAACCCACGGCTTGTGTTAAACAAATACAAAATTCTGGGTCAGCGCAAATTAATCCTAAAGGAGTGAAGGAAAGTTCTTAATGACTGTGAGATCTATACATTATCACTTTTCATTCAAGTAGAGGAAAATGGTAGAACTATTAATGAGATTTGCAAATGGCCTTCTTTACTTCATTGTACTAACAGCTGTGTAATAGCATGTTCTTCAATAAAAAGCCTTATTATCTATACATCTGTAGTTTGTTAATGAAGTGTAGAAGTCTATGCAATTTAAAAATTACAACTGGGAGCATCTGAACCATTTTAATATTATGTTTCACAACAAAAATGCAGCAAATCACATTATACTTTATATATTCTTACACTTTAAGTGCCTGCGTGGATGGATGAATTAAAGACTGTTCTCTTATCTACATTATACAAAACAGATGTTATTTTCAAGGGTATATCATAAAGAGATTTTTTTTCCCCAATCAAGCTATTTAGTGAATAATTATATATCCCTTTTTATTTGGAAGTTGAGAAATTTGTAAACAAAAGAAAAAATGAATAGGCAACTAATTTAATATTTAAATTGGTTTTATGCACACACTTGCAAAAAATATTTTAGGACTTTTAAATGCAATTCAAAAGAAGTGTGGATGATTAAAGTTCCTCAGAATAAATTTTTATAGTTTTCTTTCCTATACAGATGTTTTTAAGTTTTTTATCACACGAGTAGTGCTTTTCAGTGTTTAGCATCTCACAATGCTTACATAATTGACAAAGAAACTCCAAAATAGTTTTTCAATACATTTTTACCCAAACTTTTGACTATTTTATTATCCTGCATAGATTACATCATGTATTCATCTTATTAATTATTTCCCAATTAATTATGGGATACCAACCTTCTTCAGGTAAACATAGCAATAAATTTAAATCCATCAGCAATCCTAAGACTTTATTAGAATTAGCTACATATCCTCTGTGTGATACAAAGTATACACGACAGTATTTCCTTTTCTTTCCCTTTTATTTCAAGTCTTTTACCAATTTCACAAAGGTAGGAACCTAATTGACTTGGATTTCACATCCCTTTCTTTCTTGTACAGATTTTGCTAAGCACTGAAATAGACATTTGGCAGCCTGAATAATTCACTAATTACTTAATCCAATCTCTAATAGATTAAGTTGATTTCCTTTAGAAAACACTCATAGGAAAAATAGGCAATGAAATTGCCCTCTAGTAAAAATACATTAAGTATTTAAAGATTATTTTCCTTAAATCAGTGGCTTCAGCTCAAATTCCTAAGATTAATATTGGACCATAGATTTGATTGAGTATACAATTGTGATATTTCATGTTAAGTATCAAATTCACTAGGCCATGATTCCCAGTGTTACGTAAGTATCCTCGATTCTAGTGAGGGCTCAGAAGGAAGTGAAGAGAACCAAATTTTAACCTCTATATGTTTATGAGGCAGGATTAGGGGGGAGTGTATCTTGAGTATCACCCTTACAAGAATCACACCTTTACTCAGGTCTCACCCTTACTGAACATCCTTATTCAAGTCACACTCTTACTCAAGTCACATCCTTTCTCAAGTCACCACCCCCTTATCTGATGCAAGGGGAGTTTCCTTGAGGTGTGACTGCAATATACAATTGGATGCTCTGCAAAGCTGTCTTTTGTTCTGGATCCTGCATCAAGCTCATGATCATCTGACTTCTAGTTCTTGGGACTTGAGCTAGCAACTTGTTGTCAGACCCGCTGATTCTGGGATTCACTAGTTCTGCAGCCTGTAACCTAACTTGCCAATCATAAATATGTCCATCTTTACAAGCATGTGAATCAGGAGAAGCCTCCAGCCTCCAGCCTGACTCATGGATTTGAGAATTGCCAGCATCCACAGTTGTATAAGCCATTTCCTTGAATTAAATCTCTCTCTCTCTCTCTCTCTTTCTGTTTCTCACTCTCTCTCACTGCTTCACTAGTTTTACTTTTTTAGAGAACCCAACCTAAGACAACAATTTAGGACAAAAAGATTCTTTTACTTTAATAATACCAAGAAACGTGATATTATCCTGATGAAGACTTCATATGAGATTTTTATTATTCAGTGTTTACTGATTTTTGTTTGTTTCCAACAAGTCATGTAAAATTAGAACTCACTTTGTTCTGCTTAGTCATGAAATAATCAAGACTTAACCAACCCACAATTTCAGTAAACAGTGGTCTCTAGACCAATGGCTATCCACACTTAAAATGACTGCCTGCCATTAGAAAATCATGAATATATGCCATTTCTGCTATGATTTTCTTGGAGATTTAAGTTATTTAATGTAAAAGATTTTTATCACGCTAAATTGTTTTATATCCTTTCTTTGCAGGCCACATATTTAGTGCCATGATCCAACTCCTTATAGATGTCTCTAACTACTGTCAAATAACTAAACAGCTTAGACAGCCAATTTGATCCATTTTACAGTTCTAATTACTTTTTTTTTTTTGACAAAATGTTATTGTTGCATTAATAGTCTTTTTATTTATGTATCATTTTATATTTGTCAAAGCTATCTAAGGTTTTGGGATTTTTTGTTTTTGAATTGGCTTGAAATTTTGTTTTGAAATGGTATGAGCCTATCAAGGAAGATATGATGTTACTCAATTTGACTGATAAGAAACATGAGTTCCAAAAGTCCAAAGTCAAACCATAAGTTAGCATGCTTCAGGAACCATAGGAAGATATTATGACACCAAGGCCAGGATTTTTTTTTACATGCCAGTTGCCTGAATGAGTTGCACAGTTTTATTGAAGCAATTTTCAAGCGTCACATTGGGAAAATAAAGTATTTATTTATAATATACCTATAAACATCATTCATTTTAGGTAAGGGACTCAAACACTGGCATTCTGATCTGACTACAATCACAGTTATCAGAACCCCACAATACAGATGCTATCACAGAAATAGGGGTATATTTAACTACAGAAATAGCCTTTGTTTGTTTTACTGCTATTTCATGTGGAAAGATGAAGAAATTATTTCAATCCTTTATTTACTGGATTTTTTTTTTAAATAAAATACAACTTTATTAACCTTGTATTTGATATACATTTTTTTTGTTTTTTCTTTTTTTTAATTGTGATTTTGTTGAAAGCTTACAGAGCGAATCCATTTCCCATACAGCAATTCATGCACATTTTGTTTCATGACATTGATTGCAATCCCCATAATGTAACAGCTCTCCCACTTCCTCCCTGTAGTTACTTTATCCCTGTGTCCTTCTTTTCTAAGCATTCCTGCCCTCTGAGCTATCTCCCTGTGCAAACACTGCCCTTCTGATCTCCCATGGTTGATTGTTCTAAGAAGTGCACCTACTTGGTATAAATGTTCACCTTATATGTCTGTCTATTTTTTGGCCAGAAGCCACAGGATGGAGTTCAATTCCAGGCCTGAAGTATGACTAGGACAACATACATTTTTATCTACTATATAAATTTCTAAATTGTTATCTCTAAAATTGTTTAAATAATAGCATTTTACCTTACAGTTGTGCCATGAAAAATATTATTTCATTTTTTCTCATGAGCTTCTTCCATTTTTCCTACCATACAAATGAATAGTTTTTATCTTCCGACCATTTATAAGAGGAAATAAAAAATATTGCTGCTTAAATGGAAAGAAAGTAAGATATCAACATGCTCCTTATTAAGATAGAGTTTATTCCACCTCTGTTTAGAATTTGCAACTATCCCCTTTTCTTAGGTTCATATCAGTGATGTAGAGATGTACTAGCCACTTGGGCTATCCTAACCATTGAAAGTTTATAGCAACTGTAAATCTATTAAGCCACAATTTGCACATAATAAAATGAAACAGCAAGTAGTTAAATGAAAGGCTCAACTTCGCACAGCCGAACATTTTCCAGGAAAAGTCATTGAAACGCTTCTGCTACTGCAGCCTGCCTTTGAGAAATTCAATCATGCTGATTGAGGAAACCTGGAGAGAGTTGGCTGTTCCTTCCTCCAGTTCATAATTGCCCTGTAGACCATTTAATCATCTGTAGATGAAACAAAGCTGGTGCTGTAGAGGGCCGGAAGCAAAGGCACGCACTTATCAATTGCTTCCTACCCACCCTGCAGACCCAGCGCCCATCTCCAAGCGGTCCTGCTGTCATGCCGGGAGCGGCAGGCAGACTGGATCTTCCGGTTGTCAGTAAGGTGGCCTTTCTGAATGCCTTTATTTTATTACAGGGAAGCACACAGCAGCCAAGTGTTTTGGAGCTAAGTTCAGAGCAGAGAATGAAGTCTTTCTACTTGCTGGAGAATGCAGATGGGCATAGATAGACCAGCAAGACAAGAACTTGCCAGGTACCTATTTGACAAGAAGAAATAAAGAAATCCTGGCATTGAGCAAGTAAACCAAAACTTACTGCATTCCTCTCAATGACTGTCTACAAATAAATTTCAAAATAAGCACCCCAAATATCAAGACTACAAATATTATATGTAAAATATACATGCAACCAGGTGTTTATGCATATCCTGCACATCATTAAAGTTTTTTTTTCTAAATGAAAAGTGGATTTCACTGCCTCATGTTGGCAGGTGACCCTGGCCTAGTGCACAAAAGGTCTGGTCAGAAACCACATGCCCAGTTTCATTAAGCAAGAAAGAGAAGACAAGCTGGCAAGCGGAGCTGCTGAGAATCAGAAAACCTGATACATCATACTCATTGACTTGGAATATTAGCCTCTTGGAGAGCCCTGAAATGCATTTCCTCCAGAACATAGACACTGTGCCCAACAGTTTCAGCCCAGAGGTAACTCTGTGAAGTCGTTCTAAACCTCAATACCTAACTTTAAGAATGCATTTGGGTGAATACTATTTTACAAAGGAATATTCCATATACAATAGTTCCATTGTCAGGAGCTGTCCATTTGATTATTATAAAATAGTCTTTGGTGTTTTTTCTCTTTTAAGCTTTTCTTGTCAGTGGGAAATTTTTAAAGAATTTTAATTCTGAAAAACACATCTGGCTAATGTGTGCCAATTAAGTTCTATTCATGAATCAACCGTTTTCTGTTACCTGTTCCTTCAGGTAGAACAGAGTTCTGATAGCCCTGCCCTTTCCCAGGCTTCTGTGCAAGGACCTTTGCTGCCTGCAAACAGTAGGCACACCTGTTTTCTGAGCAGGGAAGGCCAAAATCTGAAATCTTAGGAATGGGGCTGCTATTGAAAAAGGGGTGCTTGATAAGGCAGCCGCTCTGATAGGCAGCGGAAATTTGATAATGAAAGGAGATGCCTAATAGATTAATCCAGTGCGATTTGCCAAAACACAGGGTTTTCTGGAAGATTATCCACACTCGCAATAGGAAGCTCTTTGTTTTGTGAAAGTCCCCACTTATCATTGTATTCTTTATCTCAATAAGAAACATAATGGTTTACTTGTTTACACGCGTGGTAGATATATTCAGAGCTAGGCTGTGGGGCTGTGAACTCTATTTCATTTGAAATGTTTCCAGCTTGAAGGTTATTAGCAAAGGGGGAACAAGCAGTTGGACACATATAAAATTTAAATCTGCCTTGCTTAGATTGGCAGAAGTGACTGTTATTTCATCCACTGGGAAAAGGTTTTATTTCCTGCTCAAATACTTTTGGAGGAAAATCACCCCTCATTTATAGCCATCATATATGTCCATGGATATATAATTAGAGTTAAGTGGGATATCTACAGAAATGTACTTGTTACTGTCAGCCAGTTATCTTCCACTAATTTTAATTATTTCATTAACTTGCCTTGCTCCTTACATTTTGTTCGACTTACCATCAAGTGTGACTTATGCCTTTACATTATTTACATTGACCATGTGGCTCAAATCTAGCTCTTGATGCATCTTAAACAGTCCTGCTTTGCTTTCTGGAATTGATTTTTAAGTATCTAACACATCCAGTGGGACAGAACTACTAAAGCGCAGTGCTCTACTCTCTGAAAATAAACAAAAAATATCCCCATGGTTGGATACAACTGGATTTAAGCTCTCTCTGCTTTTTTTTTTTTTTTTTTTTTATAATCCTCTCTATTGACAGAACACTTTTTTGTTCTCATTCAAAATAAAGCTTGCCAGAGGAAATAAATGTCTGTACAATATAGTTGTGTATACTAAATTTTATATGCTGCAGTCTCACAGTCTCCTTGTTAGGGTTCAAATGATTGTGTCTCTGACTTCTGAAAAGAACATCTAACGTCATTTGTTGGGATCATTGTTGGGTCTGGCCTCACTGAACTGTACACATAACAAAAATGTTGCATTGGCAAATACTGTGTTAGTTATATTTTTACAATAATAAAAAATCTGAATAACTAAGGGGAAAAAAGAATAGCTAATATCTATTGACTGAGTAGAAAGTGTTATGCATTTTGAGAGGATCTCTTTAGGTGTTTTCCCATATAATCCTCACAACAATGCTGTGACCCCCGTAATTCCTAATCCATCTTACAGACAGGGAAAGCAAATATGAGAAGGTTTAGTTATTGCCTAGGCTTGCACATCTAGAGGTAGTCAAATTTGGCCTTGGACCAAAAGGTTTGCACCTTCCAGAGAGTGTTCCTGACTGCTCTGTTTCATTGTTTCTTAGGTGGCCTCAACTTTCCTTGGTATTCAGTATGTAGAGATACTGTGAGTTAGGGAACAGTTACTTTTACGGAAGTAGGTGAGGAAAGAATTATTCCCAGCAGGAAAATTTGGGAGACCTGCGAGAACACAATTCTCCTTTCTTGCTGTTCCTGCCGCTATTGGAGACTTTAGGCAATTGAATGACCGCGGCCACTTGTGTCATTACATCTCATATGCAAGCATGAGAGAAAGGAGGAAATAGAGAATTATAAAGGAAAAAACGGGGGGCACCCAAAACCAAACCAAATTCACTGCCATTGAGTAGGTCCCTACTCACAGTGACCTGTCTTTGGGTTTCCGAGGCAGTATCTCTAGGGAAGTAGATTGCCCAGTCTTCCTTCCGAGGAGTGGCTGGTGGGTTTGAACTGCCAGCCTTCTGGTTAGCAGTCAAATGCCTTAGGCACTACGCTGGCAAAGTAGGGATCTGATAAAGCCATCAAAAGAGAACAAACCTCAAAAGAATTGTCTGTCTAGACCAAATGACAGCCTCAAACATGCAAATGAAAATAGATCCAGGGCTGGGAAAAAATTACCACCAGGTAACATGTGGTGCCCTATGAAAAAAATGGCTCCGTGCCTCCTTCAAACAGCTTTAGGAGTTGAAAACGCTGGAAATCTAGTCTTTACATTTATAGTTTTTGTTTCATATTTTACAACTGGTTGAGGCACATATGAATTTTCTGTCTTTCTTTTCCAGTTCTCTAGTTAATCCAAATTATGAGTATTCTTGCCTAAAAATAACTTTTCACTGAGTGATAAATCTATATCACATATTTTGAAATTACAGTCAAGTGCTCTAACTTGAGACTGATTTGAAGGGCTTTCCTGTAAGTTTTTCATATGTTATCTAAGAAGTTTCCTGATTAAAAGAATTGCTTCAGAGTAGGGACTATTATATACTCGCATTTACTCAACATTAGCTGTATCTATCTATCTATACATACACACACTTTTAATTCAATTGATTTTGGTCAATCTAAAAACAGTCACTGTGGTCATTCTGATATCTCGTCTGCAACAGCACATATTTTCAATCAGTTTATTTATTTAAGGGATACACCCCCTCCCAGTTACGTTTCTCAATGGAAATGTATGGCTGCGTGACCAGACCTAAAAACCATGGTATTTCCTTTTCATAGATGTTAAAACACCATGAATAAGCAGGATTCCTCACCATCAAGCACCTTCATGGTTAATTAAATCTCTGCACACAGGCGCATAGAAGACCCTGTGTCTCTGTGGTATAGTAATGGAGTCCCAGGGATAAACATGGGAATAAAATTGCTTGTTCGGCTTGGAATGTTTTCACTAGAAGCTGACTACTTCAAATAACTTACTTCACTTTGACTACAATTATTTACTCCAACTAGAATTATTTTATTTTCAGGAAAAGAAATGGTACTCACCAACACATCTTAATAAGAAGGAGTCCTGTATATGAAAGAAAAATAAGCAACATAAATAGTCACATTAAATTCCTGCTGGACATTTATAGAAAGCTTTGAATCAAATAAAAGTCTCCATTTTATAAACTTTTTCTAATCTTGTTTCAGTGCTTACAGACAAGTCACATGAGGTAAGATTGTTTTTGTGTCTTGAATTAGTTCAGATAACTTTGCCTGGCACAGTGTGTTATACAAAATAGAAGACTTTTTCCCCCTTTTTTTTCCCCCATGAATAAATCCTCCATATAAATATACTTTCAGTTCTCCAATCCAAGAATCAAAAGCTGATCCTACCCCACAAGAAATTATCTGCAACTTTGCCTGGGAAAATATATATTTACATCCTAAATATTTCTCAAATCCATCCCCTTGAATGCATTTCTGCCAGTATTACCCTAGTCCAATCCACTATTGTTTTCCACAGGAGCCACCGTAGCCTCCCACCTGGTCTACCTGAATCCACTCTGGCTTCCTCCAACCCATTTTTCATCTTGTAACCAGAGAAAATTTTCTAAAAATGCAAATCTGACGGTGCTGCTTTGGTTAAAACCCTTGAAAACCTTCCCATTTAATAAAGTCAAGCTCCTATACCATGGCACAGCCCTTCCATGTCTCCCTTCACACTGCTCTGCTGCTCCTTCCTTGCACTCCAGCAATGCCAGCCTTCTTCTGGCTCTTTAAACTCATTGTCTATGTCTGCTGCACAGATATTCCACCAGCCTACAGTGCTCATCCTGCTCTTCCTTGTTCATTTCACCTATCACTTCTTCAGGGAAGCATCCCTTCACCTCCTTGGCTCAGTCACATCTTCCTTTAAACTCTCAAAACCCTGGGACTTCGTCTTGTATAGCACTTGTTGCAGTAGCAACTTTATAGTAATGTATATGTCTCTCTTCCCCATGGAGGTCAATTTCAAAAGACTGTAACAGGGAGATGTGTGTTTTTGTTCCCTGTTATATCCACACAGTAGCCATGGATTTAATTCCCGCTCCAGGCAACCTCATATGTTGCAGAGTAGAACTATGCTCCAGAGGGCTTTCAACGGCTATGAGCTTTCAGGAGAACTCTACGCTTTTCTTCGGAGGTGCCTCTGGCTGGATTCAGACTGCCAATCTTTCAGATAATAGCCGAGCCTAACCATTTGCACCACCCAAGGACTCTCATTCACACAGCAGACCTTAATTCATATTTATTGAGTGAATTAATTAATTAATTTTTCAAAATAAGTTAATTAATTAATTAATTTTTCAAAGTAAGGCAAATACATTTGACATAAGTCCTAAATGCATTAAACAACCTAAGTTGGTAAATCATTTCAGTATCCAGAAGGATGGATCAAGTGTCTTTTTACAAGTAGTGTTATATAGGGCATAGTTAAAAGGTAGCAAAGAGAAATAAAGTAAATATGCCTCTTGCATGCCAGCCTAGGAGTCAGGATCCCCAGCAATGATGTCTGTGTCAGGCAGGTTTCTCATGCCTTCTTGAGGGTACAGTCAATTGTTCCCAGACCACAGACCCCCAGGGACATATCAGTGATATATCCAATTCCCAAATATGTAAACGCTGGCATTGTTTCAGCAGGTGAGTGAATACAGGAATTCTTTGCAAAATCATGCTTTTTGTACATCATTCATTCAACATATTAGTTCTGTGTACACTGTGTGCCTTGTGATGAAGTTGATGCCCAGGAATTGTAAACTTTGCAAGGAAAAGTAATGGTATTGCTAACTTCAGTGAATGGAAGGGAACAAATCCTTGCTTCAACAATTCATCCAAGCTGTAGCACCCTGGGAATGCCATCAGCTAGAATGATGAGACCTTGACTCCACCAGGACATGCCAGCTTCTTCATGTGAAGCTGTCGAGAGACATAATAAAGCAAAGCTTAATTGAGAAAACTTATCCCCAGGCATTCCAACCAATGATCTGTTACTGCAACAAATAGTCAAGCCTTCAGAGCAAACTTGTATTCAAGAAGCCTGTAATGTTCCAGGCCCTGTGCTCAGGGATCATGAAAATTACCAAAAGGAATAAGGTCAAAATTCCTGCCTTCAAGATTCTTACTATCAAGTGAGGATATCCAGAGAACAGAGAGGTGAAAGACAGTTATTAAGATAAGGGATGGGGAAATGAAAGAATTCTTTACAGAGGAAGGTACATTAGAACCAATCCTTGAAGGAAAGGATGTGTTCATCAGGTAAAGTTAGGGATGAAGAACATCTCAAGAGGGAGTAGAGTTTGACCCAGAGCAGTAAAGTAGTAAAGGACTACAAGGCAAATTCAGGGAGCTGAAGCTAAATCATTTTCTCTGGAGTTCAGCAAGGCAAAAGAAAGATATTAGAATAACACTGGTAATTATCCATCAGTGGACTCAGGGATGGGGAAAAAAATAGCTGTTGTTCATTCTACATGGAATCCATGAATTGCCTTTTCCTTCAAATTAAATAACATTTTACATAACTTAGCCTGCTCTTCTATTTCCTTTTTCTAGAATCATTATTGCTATTTGCAGGGTTGCTATTTTTTGCATCTGCCATGTTGCCACAGTGTTTTTGATCTAATGGAAATGGACTACCTTTAGGTAATATGTGAATATATTAGTTTTGTATTGCTGCATGAGAAATTACTGAAGACTTAGTGGCTTAAACAGCAAAAGGTTATTATCTCACAGTTTCTATGAATCAGAAGTCCAAACACAGCATGGTTGGACTCTACTCAGGGTACTACCGGACTGCAATCAAGGTGTCTCATAATGAAATCGATACCTAGGAATTATAACTCATTCAGGACTTGAGACTCTCTTCCAACCTCACAGGTGGTTGACAGAATTAAACTCCTTGCATCAGTAGGAGTGAGGTCCCTGTTTCTTTGCTGGCTGTCAGCCAGGGACTGTGCTCAACTTCTGGAGGCTGCCTGCACTCCTTCCCTGTGGTCCTCGGTGGTGAAATGACTTTCTTTATATGGTCTTTTGTCTGGGTTCTTTGGGAAAACAGCTTGAGAGATTTTTTTCCCCTAAACCCTGAAGAGTTGCCTTTGCCCTTGTTTTCTCCCCCAGAAGGTTTCTTACTTTTTTCCACGTTGACTGACATTTCCTGGATAAGCTATAAACAACTAGTGGTTTGACACTTTTTGTTTGGTCCTAGGTTCAGCCTGCTCTGAGATTGGTATGCACCTTGCAGAGATTGGTCAATAGACTATGCTAATGAATTGTTTAGGAGCTCTGGTAGCATAGTGGCTAAAGCACTTGACTGCTAACCAGAAGGCTGGCAGTTCAAACCCACCAGCCACTCCTCGGAAGGAAGGTTGGGCAATCCTACTTCCATAGTGATACTGCCTCGGAAACCCAAGGAGGGGTCGCTGTGAGTCGGGGCCGACTCGACGGCACATAACAACAACAACAACAACAATGAATTGTCTATAGCTTACCATGCAAATGAAATGTCACTTATTGAGAGGGGATTCCTCAGTTCATGGTCCCGGTAGGAGACCCATCCCTTGAAATTGATGAAAAGTTTGTATATATAAGCAGGTAACCCTGCACAGGTTTGTCAGATAGAAAGAAGCAAGAAGGAAGGAAGCAGAAAGGAGAAAAGGCAAGAGAGAAGAAGCAGAGAAAAAGGAGGCAACGAATCTGCTAAAAGAAGTGTAACATGGGTCAAGATCTGTAATACTGAAGATAGCAATAAGCTCAGAAGGAGCCTAGAGCAGCAGAGTTAGTGGTGACAGAAGGCAGGGCCAAAAGAAGCCTGTCCTGAGGGGGGCCACAAGGAGCTTGTCCTGAGGGGGCCTGGAGGAGGCTGTCCTTAGGGAGCCAAGAGAAGGCTTGTCTTCAAGGGGCTGAGAAGAGGCCTGGAGAAGGCCTGCACAGCTGAAAGAGCTGTTTTGCACTTAAGAAGGAAGACTTTGCCTACATGCTTCCTGATCCTAATCCTGAGTTATAACCTATTGATCCTGATCCCAAGTTGTACCCTATTGTTTCCTTAATAAACCACTCAGCTGTTATGGTCTGTGAGTTCTATGTGGACATTACAATGGATTATTGAACCCAGAAGAGAAGTAAAGATTCCCATAAGAGGGACAGCTGGTGTCAGAACTAGTAAAAAAAAAAAAAAAAAAAAAAGATTAGAAAGTGGAAGTATATCTGACCTCCACCAAATCAGGATCAGTCTTGTGCTGATCTTGATTCAGATTACCCTCCCTGAAGTTAGACAGGTTCTGATGTTACTATTGCTACCACTCCCATCATTTTACACCCCCTCTATATTCAGACCAGCAACAGTGCATCGAATCCTCTTTGTGTTTCATCTCTGGCTTTGACTTCTTTGACCAGCTGGTGAAAACTCCCTGTTTTCAAAGGACTCCTGTGACTAGGTCAGGTCCACCCAAAAATGTATATAGATATATATTTATATATTTAT
>NW_006921768.1:1850477-1860851 GCF_000298275.1 Orycteropus afer afer
TTTGATTTTTTATATATATAAAACATGGTCACCAAAGCTCTCAGTATTATATCTTCCAGCAACAGAAGAGAGAATGCTCTCCATCTCTGTTGGAGCTAATGTTCAATTAAGCAGTGCAGGGAAGGCACTTGGATCTGTTGTCTCTTTCCAGACCAAACAATTATGCTAGTGGTGCATTATAGTCCCTGTGCCTACTCATTCACACCAGTGGTGTGGGGTTATATGAGGACATGGTCAACTCCTGTAGTAATCATGTGGACTGAGGGATGGGGACTCCTGCAACAAGTGAGAAGGACCATCAAACAGTTGTTTTGGATAGAGAGCACTAAAGGAAATTTATTTGAAAATGTTTTCTTGAAGTCCAAGTAATTAATATTAGATACTCCTATACTTACATTGTTTCTTCAAGGTTACTTTAGTTCAGACCATTAGGAGCTTGGATAGGACTTAAGGATGATTCTAATAATATCCATACTCTAGAGAAACTAAATTGAAAGGGAAAAAAATGGCTTCCTCTGCCACACAGCAAACTCTCATTAATGGTGGCCTTGTTAAGTGAAACTTATAGATATAACTGATAGGAGCCAGGCCAAAGGTTGAAAGTGGTATTTGTAGCAGGTCTAGGTATCGGAGTCTTAGAGCCTTTTGGACAGCTCCATTGTTTGTAGTAGACCTTTAGCTTGATCTGGAGCTTGGTGCCTGTTGACACCAGAATCTGTCTGCCAGCCTCCTGGAGGACTGCTGGATCGCTGGATGCAGTACAAGTTCCCTGTGTGTTAGCACTGTTGAAAAACGTTTCTATGTTTTTTGTTTTGTTTTGTTTTTTCTTCCTTGTAAACCAATTTACACAATGGCTGGGGCTAGAGTGCAGGAGGAAAGAGAAGCAGAGGTTGCCCAAATAGAAACTCTCTTGTTTTCCATGGAAAATAACAAATCATCCTGGTAAACCCACAAGCTGGTTCACATCTTCTTGACTTAACAAAGATAACCAGAGGGAACATTTTTATTTTGATCAGTTCTGAGCTGTGATCTTGAAAACTCATCAGTAAGTTATAGAAAAGAAAAGCAAGGGGGAAAAAAAAAAAACCCAGCTACTCCACCCATTCTTACTGCAGGCACATAAATGAACAATGGTTAGAAAACTTGTAAACTACAAAATGGCTTTCACTAAATATTTTTTTCTTGCAAGAACAAATGAGCTTGATGAGAATTTTCATCTAAATCAGAGCCCAAAGAAAGTTTTAACATTTAGACCAGCATTCAGAGACCAAAGGAGAAAGATCTTATTTCTCCTTTCCTGCTTTCGAACAACCACCTCTTCTTGGTGATCACTGCTATGCAGATAAGAGAAGCATGAAATGTTTCTCACCTCAGCTTTCAAGTTCTTTCTTTGAAAAACGTGTCTAAGGTGAACTACAGATCACAAATCTAATCTTTTATCCTGTTTTTTAAAGTTTTAGACTTACTGATGTAAGTCTAAACATTGCTTTTCAAACATTCTTCTTCAGCTATTCCACGTGTAACCTTACACCCAAAAAACAAAATCAAATCCATTGCTCTCTAGGCAACTCCTACTCATAGCAATCTATAGAACAGAGTAGAACTGCCCAATAGGATTTCCAAGGCTGTAATCTTTATGGAAGCAGACTGCCACATCTTTCTCACGTGGAATAGCTAGTGGAGTTAAACCACCAGCCTGAGGGTTAGCTGCCAGATGCTTAATCACTGCATCACCAGGGCTCCTTAACCTTACACAGAACCTAAACAATAAAAAAACAGAAAATTATGGAGCTGAATAGTAGGTTGAAATTGAAGAAGGAAGCCCAGAGCGCCTTATGCTTGACTTTCCCTCTCTCTCAGGGCACCACAGAACACCACTGGAGAACCACTGATCTCAATGACACTTGAGGGCCTGGACACAAGACACATCATGATCACTCCTGTACACATGAAAGAGAAAACTAGAGCAGATTCTCCAGATGTTGCTGCAGATAGAGCCTTGGTGTCCTTGGTGTCCAGGCAATCGTAACACCGTCATGAAGATGAAATTCAAAAGTGGAAACCACAAACGGGAATCTTAGTGGCAAGAATGGATTACCTGGAAAAAGTGAGCTGCCCAATTTCCCATGCCATAAAATTAGGCTAATTTTTCAGGGAACCAGTAATTTGTTCTCCTTTGCTCTCATAGAAAAGTATAGAAATACCATGTTATCACATGGATCACCAGGCTTTTACTCAGTCATTTGCCATCAAGTTGACTCTGACTCATAGTACTCTCGTGGATGTTAGAGTAGAACTGTGCTCCACAGGATTTTCAAGGGCTGAATTTTCAGAAGTAGATAATGAGGCTTTTCTTCTGAGGTGCCCCTGGGAGGACCTAAATCTCTAACCTTTTAGTTAGCAGATGAGCACATTAACCCTTTGCACCACCCAAAGACTCCTTTACTCAATTATTCCCTGGGAAAAGCCAATCCTTGTTCCAAAGAGAGAAGAAAAAGTGCACAGAGGCTGCCAGCCCACTTTGTCATAGTGGCCTGAGCAATTGAGTCCTAGGTTACTCAGCTTTTACACAGGGCCTTCCCCAAGATCTAATGTGTCAGCTAGCAATAAAGCCAAATTGAGACCATCAGGCTACAAACTATTGGGATTTGTAGAATTTATTAATCAACTTGGCTACCTGATGATGTGTTCCCTATGATTTCTAAGAACTTTGATTCTTACAAAAATCTTATCAGAATAAATTTCCTGCTATTTCCAGAGAACAGATGCACTGTACTAAAAATGTCACATTTGAAATCTCAAGCCAATTAGAATTTTAATTCAATTTAAATCCAATTCCTTGTATTATTAGAAAACCACTTTCATTTTCCCCTTGCAACTTCCTTGGGAGGTAGACAGCTAGTAGCAGCTACAGATTTCCTCATAGATTCTTCCACCTAACTATCTCATGCACGCCCTCAAGCTCAGTAAATCCAAAACTGAACTCATCACCTTCATCCAGAACTGATTGCTTCTGGATTTTCTTTCTCAGATTGAGGCACCATCATGAACTCAGTCATTCATGCCAGGAGTCTGAGACACCCTTAACTCTTCCCATCCTTTGCCCTTACCTGATCCCTACTGACACTGCCTATGGCAAGTCTCTGTCATCTCTCACCAGGTCTACTATAAGGGACTCACTAACTGGTTTCCTCTGCCTCAAGTTCATTCTCCACACAGAGAGCCACCTAAATGGAAATCTAATCATGTCACGTTTCTTAAGCCTTCCAGTGACCTATGATTGCCCTACTGAGTAAGCCAAGTTGCTGTGAATGGAGAATCTGTGGTCCTCTCTCATGTATTCAACATCATCTCTTGCCATTCTTTACCTCAAAATATTTGCTCCCACCACACTGAACTTCTGGTTGTTCTCTGAATATATCTGCATATTATGTCTCTGTGTTTGGCATGTGCATATTTTCTGTGTGGGGTGTTCTTCTTCTCTACCCTCCTACTCTTTTTTCTTTTATTATATACATTGTTGACTAATCCAGTTCCAATCTTCAACTGCTTACTGCCTTTAGGAAAAAGAATGGTTTCTTCCTTTTTTCCTGAAATATGCATGCATTGATTCGCATGCTTTCATCATCTTGGGAATTTTCTTTAGTCCTTTCATTCACCCAAACAAGTTTTGACTGACGATATCCCACAGCCCCAAACACATCACCCCCTCCCTGTACTGCAACACTCACTGTAGGAGTCAGACAGGTTCCTCGTGTGGAATATTAGCATCTAATGGAGTAGGTTGGTGGTTCTAGAATTGACCAGAAGGTCTCATTTCCTAACCATATGAATTGGCATGTTAAATGCCTGGCACAGTGCTGAGTACATGGCAGTTTTTCCAGTAAATGTTAGTTTCATTCTTTCAGTCCTTTTAAATAATTATTGTTGTGTGTCATCAAGTTGATTCCAACCCATAGCAACCCTATAGGACAGAGTAGAACTGCCCCATAGGACTTCCAAGGCTGTAATCTTTATGGGAGTCTTTTCTATCATGAAGTGGCCAGAGATTTGAATCACTGATCCTTCGGTTAGCAGCTCAGTGCTTAACAGTTACACCATCAGAGCCATTTTTATGTCACGGATATTGATCAAACTTATATAGTAATAAGTCACTGTAATGAATTGAATTGTGTCTCTCCCCAAAAATGCATCCATTTGGTTGAGCCATGATTCTCAGTGGTTTGGCAGTCATACAATAATGTAATCACCCTCCATGATGTGACCTGATGTAATCAGCCAATCAGTTATAAGGGAATTGGGGTGGGATGCAACACTCTAACTCAGCTCACAGCCTTATCCATGTAAGGGACTTTTCCCTGGGATTTGGCTTGCATCACCATTTATCTTACAAAGTACAAAAGGAGAAACAAGTGAGCAGAGAAAGGAGGAAACTATCTACCGCCAAGAGAGAAGAGACAAGAGCAAAGCACGTCCTTTTGATCCAGGGCCTCTGCATTGAGAACCTCCTAGACCCACGGGAAGAGTGATGGCAAAACACATGGAAATCTCTAAGGAATGCTGAGCCCACCGATGTCGAAAGGAGACAAGGTCTTTTCCCCAGAACTAACAGAGAGAGAAAGACTTCACCAAGACATGGTGCCCTGAATTCAGACTTCTAGCCTCCTAAACTGTGTTAAAGTCAGCCACTTGTGGGATTTCTGTTATACCAGGATTAGATAATAAGACAGTCACTAATTACAAAAATTTCTATGATATTCTTCGTGATGATTTTGCCATCTATCTGTACTTTTCTCCTCATTGTGATGGATTCTCTGACTTCAGAGTATCTGGGGATCAAATTATGGATGTGCCATTTTCTAGCTGTGAAACTTGAGCACATTATTTAGCTTCTCTGGGACTTAGTTTCTTTATCTGAAAAGTAGGGGTAGTCAAAAAATTGTTATGATAATTAAAGAAAACAGTAATGCATTTCAGAGCTTAGAAAAGTGACAGTGACAGCACAGTGCATACTCTGTGAATACAGGGACATGGTTTGTCAGGTTTCAGGCTGGAGTAGATTTAGCTTCTTCATCAGAAAACACGTGAAAAAGCAACCATAGCTTATAGACTAGAAACGACACAAAGATAGATGTTGTTGTTGTTGTTATGTGCTGTCAAGTTGGACCCGACTCATAGCAACCTCTCCTTGGGTTTCCGAGGCAGTAGCACCACAGAAGTAGATTGCCCCATCTTCCTTCTGAGGAGTGGAGGTGGGTTTGAACCGCCAGCCTTCTGGTTAGCAGTCAAGTGCCTTAAGCACTATGCTACCAGACCTCCTACAAAGATAGGTATCATAGTGCAAAACAGGCATGGGGTGTCATCTTCTGACCTCCTCTGACTCCTGTGATGTAGAGGTCAGACATGCCACCACCCTCTAGCCTTTTTGCCAGTTCTGACACCTACCATCCCTCCCATGGTCCTCTCTATTTCTCTTCTGGGTTGGATAATTTGTTGCAATTGCCACACAGAACTCACACACAATACTCATGATTATGGGGTTTGTAGGGAAATAACAGGCTACAGTTCTAGATCAGGAATGCCCAGGATACAATTCTTCAATCAGGACAGACTCCTCTCCACCATGCCATCAGCCATGCCTCTCTTTGGCCCTTTTCCTCTTGGCCTGACCTTTGCCCTGCTCAGGCAAATGTTACAAAGCTCTTTTAGCTCTTCTGATAGGTGCACCCACTCCTGCCAGAAGGCACTCAACTTTCTTACTCTGTGGTCTGGCAAGCCTGCCTCTCTATCTCATGCCAGTCTCTTGGTTCTGCTGCTTCTGTTGCTTCCATCTCTCTACCATCTCATTGCCAAGGAGGTCCAGCACAGGGATCTTGGGTCCATAGATATGCTCCACTCCTGGCTGCTCTTTCTGTCTTGATGATAGTGAGAGTCCCCTATTCCCACCTCCAGAATGGCTCATTTTTAGCCTCATGGGATGGCAAAACTGACCAATTCTCATATTAGGGTATCATGTACCTTATTTCCATTGTCTCACCATGGTGCCAGATACTTTATTTATATTGTTTTTAAACTATCCTTGCAGACCTTGGTGGGCCACAAGCACATCACAGTTGCATAGTCCCACCTAGTCATTTGATGGGACTCACAAAGACCACAACTAGAAGAGCCATATTAAGTAATTCACTACACCAAACATAGCAACCAAAATAAGGGAATGTTTTGACCTGCATATGCATCTTTTACAAACCTCATAGGATTAATTAGCCTTATGTCTATAAAATCAGCTACTAATATTGTAAACATATCTGAAAGTATGCCTAATGAAGATGTAAAATAACATTTCCCACATTCTGTAAGATGATTTAAGGTTATGGAATCAAATTTCCACAAAATAATATCAATCAAAAAGTAATTTAGGGGAAGCCCAGAATTTGTAATATAGAAATACTGCATCCAACTAGAAAGTAAGTTATGTTTTCTACATACTTGTGGAGTGAAAGAGCACTCCATAGTCTGGCTTTTTTAAGTTTAGAAAGAACTGTTACAGGTTTTTGAACAGTGACAAGTAATGTTGGTTGCTGTTAATCCATTCTTACCACAAAAATATACTAGAATATTTTGTGATAGTAGTACAACAGAGATAAAGCATGAAACTGATGTAAAAAAAATGAAATGGAATATATCACTTCTACACTTTTAGGACACACATCTCAAGATTTACATTTGCAACTCTAATAAGCGTGAGACCTCAATGATTTTTTTAAGCTGAAGATGCCACAGCACAAGGTGATGTCTTTTGAAAGGAGTAGAAGAGGTGTTCTGTGTCCTTGTTGTCCTATGGTTGGCATACTCCATGGAAGGATTTCAGGCCAAGAGTCTGGTCATTTAGATCATAGTTGGAGACACATATGGTGTGCAACTCAGAGCTAATCATTATGAAAACTAAATAGGACAAGAAGACATTTTATTTTTATTTGAATGCCTATTTACAGGCCTTAGCAGCACAAGGACCATAGGAGAAACCAGCAGGAATTGGGTCAAAATAGCACAGAGAAGGGAGGGAAAAATGAAAAACCAATCTGGAAACAACATCAACAACAAAAGACTCTTTTCTTTTGGCATTGTTACCTTGGTCTCCATTTCTGTATATTTCAACCTTTATTCTGTTTATCAGTTTCCATCTAAAAAATAATGTCTGAGACAAATTTTCATCCTATGTAACTCTATGAAGATGCTCTTTGTTTTTTTGGAGTCTAATTCTCCCATGGCGCTGCCTAAGATGTAAATCTGACCCCTAAGGGAATATTATTTCAGTGAGAGGAGAAACTGCCTTTTAAGGTGGCATGGTATCATTTAAGTGTTTTTTTTTTTTTTTTCCTTAATGTAATCTTTAAGGGAGATATAAAATTTATAAGTGGTAATGATATCATTTTAATCATTTGAAGAAAATAGAGCAACTCCAAATGAGGGCGTTTTCTTAAGTGGACTTAATCAAATGCAGAGTTTACAAGCCTCCCGTTTAGAGACATTTCTTCCAATAAGCACTTTTCCTGCTGAGTCACTATGGTTTTCTTGGAATTGGCTTTTGAGGGTTGGAATTTATATGGCTTAACATTTCTTCTCAATCCTGAAGACTTTTTTGCCCCCACCCCAACCATTCTCTGGTCTACTTATTCTCATGAACCTAAGGATGTCCCAACATCAACAATCTACAAGATTAGTTGGTTTCCTCTCTTCCCAGTTGGCCATATAGTACTCTTCCTGAAGACAGAATCTCCTGAAGTTCAAATCCATTCTCAATTACTAACACACTCATCTCACTACCCATATGCATTTTGAACTAAGGATTGTTTTTTCTTGTAACTCTTTGAAGATGTAGTGTAAATCGATTGTTACTCCAATATTAGTATACCACTTCAGTGGTTTGACAACTGCTAAAGCTTTGTTAGCATAGCATAGTGGCTAAAGTACTTGACTGCTAACCAGAAGGCTGGCGGTTCAAACCCACCAGCCACTCCTCGGAAGGAAGGTTGGGCAATCCTACTTCCGTAGTGATACTGCCTCGGAAACCCAAGGAGGGGTCACTATGAGTCGGGGCCGACTCGACGGCACATAACAACAACAACAACAACAACAAAGCTTTGTTTGCTCTTTTGTTTTGTTTTGTTTAAATATATGATCAGTTTTTGTTAGCAATGTTTGCTCTAATAAAAATATATTATTTCTTCAAAAGGACCAAAGAGGGATTCTTTTAGAAATTCAATATTTATTTTCAGGAAAAGAAGGATGAACTGGTATATGCATATTGTTAATTCATAGAATTTAGGCTTTTATTTTTTAATATGCACACCTTTCTTCTCATATTCTAAAGCAGCACTGTCCAATGGAAATTTTCTGTGATGATGAAAATGTTTTATATCTTTGCTGTTCAGTACAATAGCCATTAGCCACATTTGGCTATTGAGCACTTGAAATGTGCCTCATGTGACTGAGGAAATAAACTGTTAACTTTATTTGATAATTTAAATGTAGCCACATCTGGCTATTGGTTACTTATTGGATAGTATACTTCTAGAGTCTTGAGTTGTGTAATTACGAGTCTATTTTTATTTTATTCATTAGAGTTTAACTTGATATTTACATTTCCTCATGTCATTTTCAAATTTTGCTCCAAATCAAACAGTGCAAAAATTCTGAATTATCATATTTCTATTTATTCTTGCAGAAAATCTTCTTTATTATTCTCCCTAAAAACAGATTCAGTAATGAAGCTTCATTCACCTTTTGTTTATGTAAGGAACAAAATTTATTAAATGCAGATAAGTAAAAACCTATCGTGGTCACTAACTTTATATGGAAAGGAAAGAGACCCTGGATAAGTAAGCATTATTAAAGAAGAGGAACAAAGCAGTAGGCCTCACCCTCCCTGATCTCAAAATGTACTACACAGTCACAGTATTTAAAACAGCCTGGTACACAGTGGCTGCGATGGCGGGCTCAAACATAGAGAGGATTTTGAGAAAGGCGAAGGACTGGAGAGTGTTTTGTTCTGTTAGTAAGTAGGGTCACTATGAGTCATAATTGATTTGATGGCACCTAACAACAACAACTGATAAAATGACAGACACATTGACCAATGGAACAGAATTGAGAACCCAGAAGTAAATCTATCCACCTATAGACAGCTGATCTTTGACAAAGGGCCAAAACTCATTAAATGAAGAAGAGATAGTCTCTTTAACAAATGGTGGTGGGAAAACTGCATATTCATTTACATAAAAATGAAACAAGACACATACCTCACACCGTATACAAAAAAGAACTCGAATTGGATCAAAAACCTGAAAGTAAAACCTAAAACCACAAAGACCGTCAAACAAAAAGCAGGGACAAATTTAGGGGCCCTAATTCATGGTATAAATACACTATTGAACATAACTGAAAACTCACAAATACCAGAAGACAAAATAGATAGCTGCAACCTCCTAAAAATTAGATACCTATGCACATCAAAAGATTTCACCAAAAGAGTAAAATGATAAAATTTTTGTTGATGACATATTAGAGAAGGGACTGATCTCTAAAATGTGTAGAAAGCTTCGTTTCCTCAACAAAGAAAAAAGACAAACAATCCAATTTAAAAATGGGAGAGGACATGAATAGGCACTTCAAAGGAGAAAACATTCAGACAGCTAACAAACACATGAAGAAATATACATGATCATCAGCCCTCAGGCAGATGCAAATCAAAGCAACAATGAAATATCATCTCACCCGAGCACTAATAGCAAAGTTCAAAAAACAGAAAAAAACAAATGCTGGTGAGGAATGAAGAGACTGGAACCCTCATACACTGCTGGTGGGATGATAAAATGGTACAACCACTATGGAAAAAGGTATGTTGTGTCCTTTAAAAGCTAGAAAAAGAAATGCCATAGGATCAAGAGATCCTTCACTAAGTATATATCCTAGAGAAATAAAGAGCCGTGATGTGAACAAATACATTCATTCGCATGTTCATCACAGCACTATTCACAATAGCAAAAAGATGGAAACATCCTAAATGCCCAATAACAGAGAAATGGCTTGACAAACCACGGTACACACACACAATGGAATGTTACACAGTGCTAAAGAACAGTGATGAATCAGAGCAAAGCATCTTATAACATGGATGAAGCTACAAAGGACATTATGCTGACTGAAATTAATATATCACAAAAGGACAAATATCGTATGAGACCACTCTTGTAAAAAGTGAAGAAAAAGGTTTCACATAGAAACAAATATTCTTTGATGGTTACCAGAGATAGGATAGGGAGGGAGGGTAAACTACTGACTGGAGGGTAGACACATCTTAACTTGGGTGAA
>NW_006921768.1:1861561-1864268 GCF_000298275.1 Orycteropus afer afer
AAGAGTGGCTGGTGAGTTTGAACCACCAACCTTCTGGTTAGCAGTCAATTGCCTTAGGCACTACACTACCAGAGCTCCTCTCATGTAAAAATCTGTAATATTAAGTTTTAATGGTTAATATGTCCTGTAATATCATTTGATGGGTTACTAGTGTGTTGCTTTAAAATACTATGTGTCACATAAGATTTATATTAGCTGGTAGCTCAGTGGTTAAGGCATTCAGCTGCTAACCAAAAAGTCAATGGTTCAAGCCCACCAGCCACTCAGTGGGAGAAAAGATAAGGCAGTCTGTTTCCATAAAGATTTACAGCTTTGGAAACCCTGTGGGGCAGTTCTACTCTGTCCTATCAGGTGCCTATGAGTTGAAATAAACTCATTGGCAGTGGTTTTTCGTTTGTTTGGTTTTTATTATCATTAAAAATAGCATACTTTCAAATAATTAGCTGAATTTTTTACATTAACTTAAAGATAAATTAGGAAGGATTCTTTAAGACCTCACACATATCTGTAGTAATATTAATTTTTGTATGTGCAGGTTAAAAACATATCTTGATCCGAAAAGAAGTAATCCTTAAAATTATTTTTATTTGCATATGAAAAACACCTCAGCAATAACAAAATGTAATTACCCTGTTTTAACTCTCTGAAAAGTTTTTGTTTGACAAAGTAATGATATAGTACGTAAAGCAATTTTAAAAAGATAAACAACAAAGTAAAAAATACCTTTTTACTGAAATACAAGAATTTAAAGGAAGAGGGCAAATATTTTCTTCTCTTAAATTTCTTCCAACTATACTTGAAATACAGTAAGAATTGTAACTAGGGAAACATAGGTAACATTAAGCACAGCAATCTGAACAAATCACAATTCACAAAAGATGGCAAAAAATGATACCCAAATGATACATGGCCAGTGTTCAGATGTGAGAGTACTGGCTTTGACATTAACTATTGTCTCTATGCTCACAGAGGAGATAAAACATGAGACCAGGAGTGGTTTTCAGACTCTGGAAACCAAACTACAAAAGTTTATTTTTTTCCTTTTTTTTTTTTGTTTGCAGGGCGTTTGTGTTTGCAGGGCGTTTGTGACTCACCCGCTCTCACTATTGAGCAAATGAAAGCCTTTGTTTAAAAAGAACAATTGATTGCTTGGGAACAAATAGAAGAATTTGCAAATTCTCTTATCAATAGTTTAGAACAACCCAGATGTATTTACGAAACTGATATATAACTAAACTAAAGAGCAATATGAGGTATGCATATACATACCCATGAGCCCTTTTGGGATACAATTATAAAGGAACACAGCTCAAAGAAGACAGTAAATATTTAGGCAAATAAGTTAGAAGTGTCCATTAAGAAGATAATGGTTCTCAAGAAATTTAGATTGCAAATGTGTTTAAATACTACATTTTTTATACTATTTAATTTGTAATCTATTAAAGTGGGGAGAAATATGAAAGGCAGTTTGGAAATAGAGCCAGTCTCAGGAGAAGAAACATGATATGTAAACTGAGTATAATGGATGAGAAGAGTTCAAGAAGTCATGAACAAATTTCAGGATGTTGAGAAACCAGTTCAACTTCCTTGAGTTTTTCATTCATTAAGTATCCTGACTCCAAAGGTAGCAGGAAAGTGATGAAGTTTTAAGTATCATACTCGACTTCATGATGATTAACCAAGAGTCTTATTAAGATGAATTTACATTTAATAAATGGCAAGATTAACAAAATATCTTTTTTGAGAATATGATTCATCAATTTTTTCTTTAAAAAAAAATGAAAACAGGAGATACAAAGGCAATTAACATGCAGAACTCTTCTGGTATGGCTGTTATGTTTGCTGCGGTAAGCATCATGACAGAAACTTGTAATGGCCTTTTGTAAAAAGCATTAAAGGTTCTGATCTATACTTATTGAATTATAGAATCTTAGGGGTAGAAGTCATTGTGGATGTTGTTAATTCAACCCAATTCTTTCTGCAATATTCCTGCTGAAGGCTCATCTAGGCTCCTCATAACAGCATCAGAGAATTTAGAAACCAGACGGTTCTCATTTTCAGAGAGTTTTTTTTTTTTTTTAAATGTTCTTCCTTATAGAATTCCAAACTGCATCTATCTTTAACATCCCTTCTCTAGGTATACTTTCCCTAGGCATTCAAAGTAATAGACCCTTATCCCCAGATAACTCTGAGCACTTGTTCAGTCTTCTCCTTAATTCTTTTCACTTCTTAATTATCGTGCTTTATGATCGTCATCATCTTTGCTGGGAATCCCCAGGTTGTGCGAATGAGTAATGCCTGCGAGGTTGTTCATCTAAAGTTTGCAAGTTCAAGCCCACTCAGAGTGCCTCAGAAGAGAATTCTGGCAATCTGCTTCCAAAACAACCAGCCATTTAAAACCCCAGGAAGCACAGTTCTATTCTGGCTGACCTAAAGACAATCCTCTGGTTACAAACTTCCAACTAACAGACAACTCCTACTTGTTCTTCAATGTTATGTAAATTTATCCTCACTTTGAAACAACAAGCAACCCCTACTCAAAACAATCACCTTTACTTGCTGCAAGTGCAGCTTTTAAATCACTGAAAAGACTTCAAGACTTGCCTTGTCCTAAAATAAGGATAAATATACTGTATGCGAAGGAGATCTGGTGGCATAGTGCCTAAGACACTTGGCTGTTAACCAGAAAGCTGGTGGTTCAAACCCA